>NC_088416.1:29074595-29354595 GCF_034236695.1 Oncorhynchus nerka | reverse complement strand
CAATGAGTGTGTGGTTAGAGTCCAGTGAGTGTGTGGTTAGAGTCCAGTGAGTGTGTGGTTAGAGTGTGTGTGTGTGTGTAGAGTCCAGTAAGTGTGTGGTTGTGTGTGTGTGTCCAGTATAGTGTGTGGTTAGAGTCCAGTGAGTGTGTGGTTAGAGTCCAGTGTGTGGTTAGAGTCCAGTGAGTGTGTGGTTAGAGTCCAGTGAGTGTGTGGTTAGAGTCCAGTGAGTGTGTGGTTAGAGTCCAGTGAGTGTGTGGTTAGAGTCCAGGGAGTGTGTGGTTAGAGTCCAGGGAGTGTGTGGTTAGAGTCCAGTGAGTGTACATTGAAATAAATGTATGCACTCACTACTGTAAGTCGCTTTGGTTAAGAGTGTCTGCTAAATGCCAAAAATTGAAATAAAATAATGTGGTCAATGCAAATAGTCCGGGTAGCCATTTGATTAACTGTTCAGCAGTCTTATCGCTATGGGGTAGAAACTGCTTCTGACCTTTTACTAGAGCGTATACAGTGCATTCGGGAAAGTATTCAGACCCCTTGACTTTTTCCAGATTTTGTTACGTTACAGCCTTATTCTAAAATGTATTAAATTGTTTTCATTTTCCTCATCAAGCTACATACAATACCCCATAATGACAACGCAAAAACAGGTTTTTAGAATGATTTGGAAATGTATTAAAAAGCCACTCCTGCATTGTTTTGGCTGTGTGTTTAGGGTCGTTGTCGTGTTGGAAGGTGAACCTTCACCCCAGTCTGAGGTCATGGGCGCTCTGAAGCAGGTTTTCATCAAGGATCTCTCTGTGCTTTGCTCTGTTCATCTTTCCCTCGATCCTAACTAGTCTCCCAGTCCCTGCTGCTGAAAAACATCCCCACAGCATGATGCTGCCACCATCATGCTTCACCGTTGGGATGTTGCCAGGTTTCCTCCAGATATGATGCTTGGCATTCAGGCCAAATAGTTCAATCTTGGTTTCATCAGACCAGAGAATCTTTTTCTCATGGTCTGAGAGTCTTTAGGTGCCTTTTGGCAAACTCCAAGCAGGCTGTCTTGTGCCTTTTACTGAGGAGTGGCTTCCGTCTGGCCACTCCACCATAAAGGCCTGATTGGTGGAGTGCTGCAGAGATGGTTGTCCTTCTGGAAGGTTCTCCCATCTCCACAGAGGAACTCTGGAGCTCTGTCAGAGTGATCATCAGGCTCCTGATAACCTCCCTGACCAAGGCCCTTCTCCCCCGATTGCTCAGTTTGGCCAGGCGGCCAGCTCTAGGAAGAGTCTTGGTCGTTCGAAACTTCTTTAATTTAAGAATGATGTAGGCCACTGTGTTCTTGGGGACATTCAATGCTGCAGACATTTTTTGGTACCCTTCCCCAGATCTGTGCATCGACACAATCCTGTCTCGGAGCTCTACGGACAATTCCTTCGACCTCATGGCTTGGTTTTTCTAAGACATGCACTGTCAACTGTGGAACCTTATATAGACAGGTGTGTGCCTTTCCAAATCATGTCAAATCAATTTAATTTACCACAGGTGGACTCCAACCAAGTTGTAGGAACATCTCAAGGATGATCATGGCAAATAGGATGCACCTGAGCTCAATTTAGAATCTCATAGCAAAGGGTCTGAATACTTATGTAAATAAGGTATTTCTGTTTATTTAGTTTTATAAATTTGCTACAAATTCTAAAAACTTTGCTTTGTCACTATCTGATACTGTGTGTAGATTGATTAGAATTCTTTTAAAATTAATTTTAGAATAAGGCTGTAACATAACAAAATGTGAAAAAAGTCAAGGGGTGTGAATAATTTCCAAATGCACTGTATGCCATTACCGTTAGGGTTGATTGGCTTGTCATCTGGCAGTTGAGACCCGGGCCAGGGCAGTGAGGGGGTGTTGTCCTCCACTCTGGTCTCATTTATGGACGTATCAAACACAAACAGGGTTTTGTACTGGAGGGGAGGTGCAATGACAGCGTTATTAAGTGATCATTAAATGATGTCCTGCTGCTGTTTAACAGGGGACGGACATGGTGACCATTCCAACAGTTACATTGGATGAAGCCTACCTGTTTATCGATGGTGGATGTGTAAATCACAGAGAAGTTCACGTCCCTGTCCCCATTCTCATCCAGCACGTAGTGTCCCCCCATACCTGCACACAGACACTATTATGTCTAACCCTTTAAGAG
Source organism: Oncorhynchus nerka (assembly GCF_034236695.1). Classification (NCBI taxonomy): domain Eukaryota; kingdom Metazoa; phylum Chordata; class Actinopteri; order Salmoniformes; family Salmonidae; genus Oncorhynchus; species Oncorhynchus nerka. The sequence goes on along the minus strand of NC_088416.1, from coordinate 29,352,412 downwards.
TATCACCATTTATCCTCCTGAGCAGAAAACTGTTGACCGAAACACCTGCCCTTAATTAACAACCAGTTGCTCCCTTATTATAGCACAAATAATCACACCTCTGTGAGCAACAATTCCTACGGCCTAGTGCCATTATCAAGGTTCAGGTTGGGAAATGTTATCTAATACAAGAGGTTGCGGAAGACATATAACCAGCTGAACTACTATGGTCCTCGGCTATAAATGGACAAAATGTGAAACATTCACCATAAAAGTCAGCCAAGAGAGAACACTCTAATTAGCCATGTACTGCACTGTAAAACAAAATCTAAGTGAATGGGATTCTGCATAATGTGTGGCCTTTCGTCATGTGTGGAGAATGACGGAGGTTTGCGAAAGTTCCCGTTGGACGAGAGTCAAAGATCAAAGGTTGCCGCCGAACAGCTTTGCCAAGTCCAACAAGTATAGGTTCTCACCATTGCCTGACTTAAAATGTTATGGTGTTTAAATGGAGGACTGAGGACAGTATGGACCATGGCCCTGGCCATTAGGCCCTCCTATACCTTGAAAAGAGACATTCCTGAAGGGGTTTACATCGGGGAGCTCTGTGGCGGTTGGCTGTGTTGCTCTGCCTCTCAGCTCACTGGTCAACCTCTGCCTCAGCACATGGCCAAAGAGCAACACGCTGTCATGGTACCCCGCCACATAGTCATTTAACTCCTGCAACAGGAGAGGGGAAGACGGAGAGACAGAGAGACAGAAAGAGAGAGAGAGAGAGAGAGAGAGAGAGAGAGAGAGAGAGATATGGTATCTCTGTTCAGACATTAGGAGGTCAGCAGAATTGAGGAATGAAGACAGATGAGTTGAGCAGAGACTAACCGTGCTGTTGTAAACTACTGTGTTGTTGTATTGTCTCTCAGGCAAGGTGAGCACCAGAACATTGTCCATGCTTGGGTTGGCAGTCATGTTAGTGTGATACCCATGGCTAGAAGATAGAAAAGTTACATGGTTTCAACTTTCAATCCGTGTCCCCCAAAAAACGATGTAATGCAGTGTAACAAACTGCCAAAACCAGTCTCACTTATAGATATCGATGAGGATGAAGACAATTTCTGGGGGAATCGTTGTTTCGTTCTTTATATCGGTGATGTCATCTGGGGTTCCACAGAGAATGAATACTGAAAAACATTGTGCAGGGGTGATAAAACTGTGTGATGAAATGACACCTTAAAGCATGTAGCTAGATTACAAAGGTTTTGTTTTTAGTAACCATTGATTTACTTCCTATTCGTGGTGGAAACAGTGGTGTGTAAGGCATGGATAAGACTTGAGAAGGTATTGAAGAAGACAGAGGGAGATACACACCGTTGCTGTGTCTGTTTTCAGACTGAATCGCTTTATTTAGCTCTTTCTTGCTGCGTAGCATCTCTCTTGAGATTGATATAGCAAAATTGAACGAGGGTGCCTCCAGAGCATTGATGTACCTATGACGATGGCAAAAGGGAAGTGATGTAACGGTGCACCATGGAGCACCCAACAACAAACAATCAATCAAACTTACGTATGTATGTTACAGTGTTACAGTCTACCATACACATGCTATGACCATCTCTGTACTGTCTGTATGTGTGTACATGGCGGAAATCCCCTTTCAAATGCACAGGTGTTCCATCTCACCAAAAACAGTCTTCAGTTTGGTCTGCCTTCTTGTAGACATAAGCCCTCTCCCAGTGCATCTTCAGACCATGTCTGGTGAAGTTCCAGAAGTGGACAAAGAAGTTGGAGATCTTGCGTGCCGGGGGCAGCAGGCGGGTCAGGTTGGCCTTGTAGTCACAGGACAGACCGAAGCTCCCGGCGGAGATGATGGGGATAGTCAGGGTCAGGCCTATCTCCACGCTGAGACACACAGACCGGGGGTCACAATCTGTCCAGCATATTATAAACCAGCATAACAATAAACGCTATTATCATAATCACCTAGTGGGTCATTTACCACACGTACACATCATCAACTACTAATAATCAGGCAAAACAAATGCTTGTTCAATGGGGATGACAGAGACGGGGATCATTGACATGTGTGTGTGCGTGCAAGACAGAGAGAGTACTTACTCCACCATAAAGAAAGTGGCAAATGTACAGGAGGGTCCCAGCATGGCACATCCCACCTCACCTTTAGTCTGGAGCACAAACAAATATGTACATAAACATAGGCACTCATATTGTTGAGTAATGGGGAAGGGCTTGTCCCTGTCTCTTACTCTTTCTGAAATAATGTCATCTTTATTCATCTTATAGGCCCTCTTCATCAGCCCAATTTTAATCTGACTGAAATTGCTGTTTAGTTTCAGTATAGTCATTGCGGCATACGTCCGTAAGAATGAGAACTTCGCCACCTGATGTCTTAGAACAGTTTCAGTAGCCAAGCGGATCCAAAGGATATGCCTACAGTGAATGGTTGAAATTACACTTCAATGGCAATTCATCTTCTCATCTAAATCAGTCAACATATAATATCTTCAAGTCGCAATGGTCTCCTGGAAGACAATGTATCAAGATGAGAATGGACATTACTGTCTAAAAAAGACTGGCTCACATGCAGGGACTTTAGGATCTCCACTCCCTCACAGGTGCTGCTCCCACAGCCCCTTCGTTTGTACAGCGTGGTGTTGAACCCATTGAAATTAGCCGTTAACTTGGTGTTCAAACCTTGGCAAGGGAGAGAGTGTTGTAGGAGGATGAGATAATAACGGTTATCAAGCATAATGAAATGTCCAATAGGTTTGTGTGGTAGGTTACAGCTGAATTGTGTTTATCACTGACAAATTCATTTCATGTTGACAAAGTAAATTCAAATGAAAAAATAAATAGATGTTTCTGTACCTGCTGCCATGTTCAGTTGCCAGTCCGCTTCAATTGCTTGCAACACTGCACCCTTTACAAACCCGAGGCTCCAGTCTGAGGTTTGATCCTCCAAAAGTACAACGTTCATGGTGTATTTGGGTTTGGATTTCATGCATTTGTCCAGCATTCGGCTCTCAACAAGTGCCACAAATAAGACTCCAACGCACAGAATTGTTTTTGAATTCAGCATTTTGATGCTGTACAGAACAGGACTTAATTTAAAAAATATTGTTTAAAAAAACTCCACTATCTAAATTCAGATGTAGACACCCCCTTAAGGGCTGAAGGCCACTCCAAACCAAAAAGGTAGAGAAATTAGAACTAGTAAAAAGGTTGTTTTAAAAGATGGGATGTTTAAAAAAAAAGAAGTCAATTTTAGTAACCTACTTCAATTCTTAGATATAAATATAAAATGAAAAACAATGTTAGAACTAGAACAAATTAACACACTAAGTTATTTGCAATCACATGAGACACACCTACCAGAGCTAAGGTAGAACAAGAAAAAATGGGATAAGAAAGAACGTCCTTTTTTTTAAAGAGGTGAAGTTATTTACGTCAGCGCAACCAACTCTCTGGATAAAGTCATGGTAAATTAACAAAAAGTAGACAGCCCTTTTGATATTAAAAGTAAAAAGGTTTGAAGGAGTAGCGAAGGCAATAGACCCACCTGTGAGCGCTTCAGTGAGATAGCACCTGTCAGCCACTCTGTCCCACGCGTTAATGAACAACCACCAGGTGACAGATTGTGCACACAGACGAGGGAGGGCAGCTATGCCTGACACCTACAGTTCATTTATTTATATATCTCAATATGAAACTGAATGATTTAATCATGTTAATAAACATGCGATTTGTCGACCCTGTCAACTTATTGGAAGAATCCTGTAGTATGTAGAACACCCTATAGAAACATTGTAATTGCCCTTATTAACTTATTGTAGGCCCTGCAATAATCTACTTGCCTCTGAGAGTTTATCTCCTTATGCATGAGTCTCTTTATTTATCCTTTATTGAGTCTCTATTGTTTCCTTGTATAGGATACAATAGAGAATAGGCCTAAATCCAATGATCAACTGACTAGTAGAAGGAATTGGAGGAAACAATGTCATTAGGAGGAACAAAAATACAAGAGATGAAAACAAAGACAGGAATGTTGACAAGGAGGCACGTGAAAATCAAACAGGTAGATGTGAAATCGTACTGAGGACAATGGAAATGACATAATTATTATATAGCAACACAGTCTAGAATGTCCCAGAAACTCCACGTTCAGTCGACGGGAGAGTTTTTCCTGTGAGAGGGGCGAAGGTCACAAAAGGCCATAAAATGGATGCCTTGTGTGTTGCAGATAAATGTGTTGGTTATAAAACAAGTTGATTGCAAGCCTATAAAACGGTTTGCTAGCCCTTTAAAGGGGCAATCTGCAGTTGAAACAATAACAAAGTGTACTCTCAGCCACAGTTTAGGTCAAAAGCTGAGTAATGGGGCTGGAGAAATGTAACCACTCTCAAATTCATAGATAAAGCTATGGATGCAAGGTCTGACCAACCATGATATCAAACGATAGCTTTAACCATGTTTTGAAGCTATGCAATTTTTGTTTACATTTACACTGTTTTCAAACATTTGAGTAAAACAAGCATATATTTGATGGTTCTGATGGGATACGACAGTTGAACTAAGCTCATGAGATATTTAGGAGCTATATTCTTCAAGAATCAATGGGTACATGTCACTAATATATAAATCCAAAAATGGACAACTGCAGATTGCCCCTTTATAGCATGCACACCACAACATTTTGTGAAATATCCACATTTTGGAGAGACATATCAACTAAACATTTTCATATATTGATAGACGATTACAGTTTTATTTTCAGTTATCCAAAACATGTATAGTTCACATAAAATCATGAGAACGGCTTTCAGAAATACATAGTCCTTCTCTGTGACAGAGCCTGTGTGTAGTCTAGACTATAAAACATTTTCCAGGCTTGCTTGTGTGTTTGAGCTGCTTATATTCCTCTCTTCCTCACTGCCCTCCTCCTACGATTGTGCCCAATCTCTACGTCTATCATTCATTATCACGCTCATTATTGCTCATGTTTTCACATTACTGTTGTTTTGCTCCTCATTGAACAGGAAATCATGACCGAAGCTCTTGCAGTGTATGTTTATTGTTTGGGTTACCTTTGTGTATTTACTCTGAGTGTGCATCTCTTTCTGGCATAAAAACATCTTCGCCCCAATACCTTGAAGTCTGACAGTAACTCCAGCATGTTCTGAGGCAATGAGCTGTTAGTTCTGTTTACTCAAGTCATATACTCTGCACACACTCTTACATGTAGACCGGCGTGTTCAGGAAGGAGAACTGGGCAGCGGGGCTGTAAAAAAGTTGGTTTGGGAAATCTAGTCATTCTGCCACATGAACAGACAGAGAGAGAGACAGAGAGAGAGAGAGAGAGAGAGAGAGAGAGAGAGAGAGAGAGAGAGTGAAAGAGGAGAGATGAGAATGCTTCCATCTTCAAACACCCCCGTTGATTAGAAAATGGAGTAATAATGTGTTAAAGGACCAAGGGATTGTTTTTATAGTGACTGTAAAGCTCTCTGATTGCCATAGGACAGAGTGGCATGACGCGTGCCTGTTATGGATGTTTTTGTTTCCCTCAGTAATATGGGCTTTGCTGAACACTTCAGTGAATCTATAAAAAGATAGGAAGGCTGTCTATGAAAATGCTTCCTCACATACACACACAAACAAAACCTGTAGGCATACCATAAATAAGAAATAAGTAATTTTGAATATAAGTACTACTACTTAAAACATGAACACATTTTCAAATATAAATCATAAAGACATTGTCTAATAAGTTCAATCTTGCCTACTGCATAGAGTGATTGGTTGTGCATCACAAAGTGTTAATGAGCAATAAACGCCCACACGTCCAAGCAGAGGATTTCCTGTTTGCTGTATGGTCTCTCAGTGTTTTTCTCAGTGACTGAGGCTCATAATGAGATACCTATGGCCTGAGTGACCATCTATCTCCTTTAGCCAACCCTATTTATCTCTGTCCGTCCTGTAAATAACATATTGAGCAAAAACACAGATAGTACAAAGCTCTGGATACTGCAGAAGCAGGGTGTCACCCCGACTAGAACCCCGACACATTTTTAATGAAGGGGAAAGTGAGAGTTGAGTAATGGTAAACTCACTAAGGCATGTTGCAAGTTGTATGTTGTGACTTGCGACTGCTTCACAGTATCTGCTCTGTTATCTCCTCCCCCTTATCTATTCATGGCGTTGGAATTAATGGGGCCTTTTAAAATACAGACTTAGTGATGATATGTTACTAAGGCCAACCGAAGCATGTCTTTAAAGTCAAACATAGATGGCTTTTTCTTTAACATTATTCTTATATTCCATATACACATACATACACACAGAAATAATATCTTGTTACAAATTAAAGACACAAATAGATTCCAGGCCAAATCAATGATGTGATTTATTGCTACCGTTCAAAAGTTTGGGGTCACTTAGAAATGTCCTTGTTTTTGAAAGAAAATCACATTTTTTGTCTATTAAAATAACATCACATTGATCAGAAATACAGTGTAGACATTGTTAATGTTGTAAATGACTATTGTAGCTGGAAACTGCAGATTTTTTTATGGAATATCTCCATAGGCATACAGAGGCCCATTATCAGCAACCATCACTCCTGTGTTCCAATGGTATGTCGTGTTAGCTAATCCAAGTTTATCATTTTAAAAAGGCTAATTGATCATTAGAAAACCCTTTTGTAGTTATATTAGCACAGCTGAAAACTGTTGTACTGATTAAAGAAGCAATAAAACTGACCTTCTTTAGACTAGTTGAGTATCTGGAGCATCAGCATTTCTGGGTTCAATTACAGGCTCAAAATGGCCAGAAACAAATACCTTTTTACCTGAAACTCGTCAGTCTATTCTTGTTCTGAGAAATTAAGGCTATTCCATGATAGAAATTGCCAAGAAACTGAAGATCTCGTACAATGCTGTGTACTACTCTCTCCACAGAACAGGACAAACTGGCCCTAACCAGAATAGAAAGAGGAGTGGGAGGCCACAGTGCACAACTGAGCAAGAGGACAAGTACATTAGAGTGTCTAGTTTGAGAAACCGATGCCTCACAAGTCCTGAACTGACAGCTTCGTGAAATAGTACCCGCAAAACACCAGTCTCAACGTCAACAGTGAAGAGGCGACCCTGGGATGCTGGCCTTCTAGGCAGAGTTCCTCTGTCCAGTGTCGGTGTTCTTTTCCCATCTTAATCTTTTATTTTTATTGGCCAGTCTGAGATATGGCTTTTTCATTGCAACTCGGCCTAGAAGGCCAGCATCCCGGAGTCGCCTCTTCACTGTTGATGTTGAGACTGGTGTTTTGCGGGTACTATTTCATGAAGCTGCCAGTTGAGGACTTGTGAGACGTCCATCTACAATAGTCATTTACAAAATTAACCGTGTCTACACTGTATGTCTGATCAAATGGTTGTTATTTTAATGGACAAAAAAATGGCATTTCTTGACCAAAAACAAGGACATTTCTAAGTGACCCCAAACTTTTGAACGGAAGTGTATATTGGTCATTAATGGTGGCTAATCAAAGCCATTCATCACCTGCTGCAATTCAGCTTTGTATGATCTCAATTTCTGCCCTCAGTTTATTACCCATTATTCACATTACAACAATCTTACTGACAATAAAAAACAACAGAAGTTCAAAGTCTACCTAACCTAGTCTTAAATGTTGCTCAATGGACAACCCTTTGTGAATTGATCAGATGGCCCTTATACCTAGTGTCTCCTTGGCATAGTCTAGTGATGGGCCTATTAATAAAAAACCTGTTACTCTTATTGTGTTCATGACTATGTAGCCATTCTCCTGAAAGTGGTGAATGAGGTTATACAAAACCATCGAATTCTATAAAATGTGCTCCTCTGATATCTATTCCTAGATGAAGGTGCATTGTGCGTATCAGCTAAATATAGAGCAAGAGTATACCAAGATAACTGGTAGATAACTGGTAGCAGGATAAAAGACACACAACAGGAGTTTTAATTCATTTAGTTTCAAGTTGTATTAGTCGTATGTACAGGATACACATGGTCCAACTAAATGCTTACTTTTCAACAATGCAACAATAAGAAATATTTTTGAAATCTATTTGAAATGCGTAGTTTTCATGTCCATTCACGATATCAATTAGAATTTCAAAATATGAACTGTTTATTAAGGAGTGATGCAGAACAAATCTGTGCCAATAGGGACCAGGACTATAATCATGTCTTTATGTAAACATGATTTTTCTTTTGACGCTAATAGACCTTTCATCTTTATTTGAGTTTCTCACCACCCACAAGACACGTTAGGATTGCAGATACCCTTAACAGACAAATCCATCTAACAACCCTCAGAACCTCCTTCGGAATATAGCTGTTCTGCACTATGCCATTTGGCTTCCATAGGGCACAAGCATGCATATTGTTTTAGCCTGCCCTCTAGTGGACAACTAATTTACTGATAATAATAAAAAGCGATCACTCAAACGTCCTGGTAACTCTATCCAGACAGAGCCAAGTGTGAGTGTATATCTTGGAAGTTGGATCTATCACCATTTTATACAGGTAACTAAAGCAACACTTGATGGAGCTATCAACTAAACGTTATTCATCATACATTTCTCACTGCCCTGTCTGGCCTGATTAATGCCCTGGCTGGCCTTACATGCAGTAAGGAATTATTCTATTGCTTGGGCTGTGAGTGTATTATGTGATAGCCTACATTGTACAGATCTAGGCACAGTCTGAGCACTGTCCTCCCCTCTAGGTGAACGGTCAAATGACTGTTGAGATGGGTTTTAATCAGTCTTGATTTGACATGGGAGGGGGCAAAGGACTTCTAAGGTTTATATATCTTACCAACACCCACTTCGCGTCATCCAACATAAAATCTGCGATTGGCTGTTTGCAAGTAGCATACGAGAGTCGAGACATTGTTGCAAAATAAACCTGAGACTTGTCGAGCTGCCTGTGATGGTTCTCTGAATTCGATCGGGAACGGTGGCCGAACTATTCTTCAGTCTGAGGATAACTACAGTTCAACAACTATTGGATATGGTTTGTCGTTATCTACTAGACCGCGTGGCATACATTATTCATCCAACTAGTGGTAGGCAATACATTTTACAGTGTACCGTATTGTAGCCTATACAGTAGTCTTTGTTTTGCATTAGAGGCGAGACCAGAAAATTGTCACTCTTTCCCAGAATATTTATTACACATTAATAACATTATCATTACTTACACAATAGTAACACTATCTTCACTTACACATTAGTAACACTATCATTGCAAAATAAGAAATGGATGAATCAAAAGGTCCTTCAAAAAGGACTATTCTGTGTTTATTTGACGTGGACGGCACTCTTACCCCACCGAGAGAGGTAGGCTAAATAACATGTTTTATTATCCCGTTGTATTAATTATGTTTTGTTTGTAATTTTCTTTCTTCTAACGTTGCTGTCCAACTTGTCAAACCTTTCTATTTTTCAAGGAATTATAGGGCGCTTTGCCAATTCCCATGCCATCATGATAGCACAAAACTGTTGCAATAATGTCAATGTCTTATCTGCAGCAAGGTCTGGAATGTTCCTGCACGTTATTTAATGATTTACTATTTTCTGTCGATGTACTTCCTGATAATGTTGGCAAACACCATCATTTTCTGTCCTTCCAAATTCTTGTTTTCATATATTATTTAATCCCGTGGTTGTAGCCTACAAATGCTGTCGTCCGTCAACTCTTTTGAATGAAACTGAAATGTCTTCGTTTGCATCTGAAGCTTGTATTTCACTAAAAGTAGCGCGCGCCCCATGGAGCAGAGACATCATTCATTTGGATGGACGTTATGTCCTCCGTCCGTACGAGAACACGACTGTAGGCGACTGTTGCCTACTTGCACAACACTTATGAAGTCAAATTTCATATAGCATCCTGGTGGTGGTTAACCCTAGACCACCGGTACACTGGGACACTGCTTACGCCCATTCAAAATAGCCTATAACTGCTGTTTCCTGAAAGTTTCATGTCCGTCCATGTGAAGTAACAATTACCTTGCAACTGTTCGCACCAATCCTTAAATGCCCAGTGTTTTATATATATTGCCACACTATTAGGTTGGATACGGTGAAATTGTGAAAATTATAATAATGCCCTTTTAGTGTAAGAGCTGTTTGAAAAGACAGCTGTTGAATTTCAGACTGTTTTGGTGGGATGGAGTTTTGTAATGCCTGGTGATATCATTAGTTAATAGACCAATGAGAAAGAGAGTTCCAAACCTCTCTGCCAATAACAGCTCATTGTTTTGTTTTGCCCTTCCCACTCAGACCACTCTCAAACAGTCCTAGCAAAATTCTTGCTTGAGAAATTGCTCTTTGCTCTGAAGCTATTTTTATTTCTTTTTGACAATTAAGGTACTTCATTGTTACCCAGAAATGATTTGATTTTGAGATAACAACAGCTGCATTGGAACTTTAACGGACAGATAAACTGATCGTAAACAACTTAAAGTGGGTACATGGGAAGAGGAGTCACATTGAGTTCCTACCCTAAAAACAGACTACTTTGATCAAGGATGTTGACATTCATAATGGGGGTAGCCTATTAGTTATGTCTTCAGCCTCTTTTGACCCCCAGATTTGAAATGCAAGATAATCAATGAATAATCAGGGAAACGGCTCTCTAGTGTTTTTCATCGTGATTTCAGTAGTTTAACAACAACAAATACTCATTCATATGAAGATAAATGGTTAACTTTCTGTTACACAATGCTGCATCAATGCATGTCTTTGCAATTGTCTTGTGAACACAGGCAGTTCTCCGTGTCTTCAAATAATTCAATCAAACAGGAGGATAAACATTTAGATTATCCCTCGTATCTCTGCCCATCGTCACAAGATGATGTCTTTGTTGTAACATAGAAGAAAAAAACGATCATATTGTAGGCTATCTGCATTCTTGTCTCAGTGTCTGGACCGGTGATGTACAGAAACATTCAATGACCGTTGTGTAGGCAGTGAGTGCCCAGTTCAGCAGCCGCTGGTCGGTCACAGAGACATACGTGTGCAGAATGAACCCACTGCCCTTATATTATGTAATGCAGTTTCCTCATGTGAGCATGAAGCGGTCCCTGCCTGATCCATCTGCCCAAGTCTCTCTGGCAAGATGGAAAGCTGGTTTAATAGGATTATGTCTGCAGAGGATCAATAGACCACTATCAAAGTTGCTCCTCCTTCAGAGACAGATGCCAACCTGACTCTGTCTTAACAAAAGCATTCTCCTGCTTTGTGTTCAGACAACAAAAGCAGTTTTCAGGACTGTAAATGCCTGTCTTGTCACAGTTTATGTTATGAGTCCCTAAAACGGTGTTTTCAATGATAGACAACACAAACAGGTACAGACCGTGTGTGTGTCTGTCTGTGTGCACTCATCGTGTGTTTACGCGTCATGCGTGTGTGCTTACACCCTGCAGAAAATTGACCCTAAGCTGGATGAGTTTTTCCAGTCTCTGCGCACGAAAGTGAAGATCGGCATAGTGGGTGGATCAGACTACTCAAAGATCGCAGAACAGCTGGGGGAGGGAGATGAAGGTGAGCACTCCTCATTCTCACTTTGGTCTCATTTCAGTCTCACATATTCACCCTCAAACCCATATCATTGCCTTTCTCTCACAGGGCTTTGCAAACCCCAAAAAGGCTGTCGCTTTCATGGTCGTGAAATTATTGAAAGGAAATTCACCAGAGAGGGGTCTTTCACATTGGCAGCCCACTCTCATTTGACATCAGTCCATAAATAACAGACATAGACGAAAGCAGCTACATCATCACTGATGTCTCCGCTCCGGGTCGCACATGGACCCAGGTGGAGTTACATGTTTGCTCATGTACCTGCGTTACCTTGACACACTGGCCCTGTGGTGGAGTTTACACACAGCAGTGGAGACTGGCCACCAACACACTGACAACTGACCGTTATCACTCAGAGCAGCAACAAAAGTAAAGCGACGAGCGATAGAGTAAATATAAGTGGGAGTGCTACTAGTGCATTCAAGGCTTTGTTTTCAGTGCATTTCTGCATCAACAGTTCTCTATCCTGATCATCCCCAGACTGCATTATGCAAGACCGATTGAGATGCCCAGTACTTTGATACTCTAGCCATATGAGATATGTGTACAGTGAATGTACAGGACAGAGATGAATCTGGACTGTTCCAGGTAGTGTTACATAGGTGGTAATCTGCAATGACCAATAATCCCGCTGCACCAGGTACAACATGCCTGCCTGTGTTCCAGTTGGGGGAGTTTTTTTTAAGGCTGTGTGCTGGTAGCTTGTGTTGTCTATTTACTATGAATGTTCTCGCAATAGCACACGTTTACCTATTTTGCCCCCTTTTTCTCTTACAGTGATACAGAAGTTTGACTATGTGTTTGCTGAGAATGGCACGGTGCAGTACAAAGACGGGAAGCTCCTTTCCAAACAGGTGGGTGTGACTGAGGTGAGGGAAGGAATAAAATATAATTTTTGCTCACTAACAAGCTATTTAAACATGATTCCATGTAAACAACATGTAGGCACAACCTTTTTTCTTATAAACTGCTCTCAGCTAAGAAGACTGGAAGGGAATGTTATGATCATGTCTTTTAAGAAAACTGCACTGTGTTAATAAGAAAAGACAGTTCAAATATTTGAACTATGTCCTCTGTCCTACAGGCCATCCAGAACCAGATAGGAGAGGAACTACTGCAGGACCTCATTAACTTCTGTCTCAGCTACATGGGGCTGATCAAGCTTCCCAAGAAAAGGTGAGACTCCCTCCCTCTGACCTACTTTCAGCTCCTTTTCTATGCATCTAGTCATTCAGGGGCCCCATAGCCACTTCAACCTGTCCATCACAGCTGTAGGCATTGGAGAAAGGAATGGTGGCTCTGTCAGCATTCCTAAAGGAGAGACTAAGACAGAAGGATTGATCTGTATCTGGGTGGAGATACTTATTTCCTTGAGAAACAAAGCAATTCTGGATCTAACACTAGAATCTCTAGAATTGTTGCATGATGGTTGGTAAAAAAAAAACGAGCTGGCGCACACTCAAAATAATAGTTTGTGTGGAGGTGATGACTAATGGCGAATAAACTATAAACTATCATAATAAAGAAAGTCGCACAATCCATGTGTAATCTCCCAGCAATTTAATGGATATTTACCAACACTTCGGCATCACGAGGCACCGTGATGCCGAAACGTTGGTAAATACCCAATAAATTGCTGGGAGATTACACATGTATGATGGTTGGTAACAAAGCCACACTAAAGTCTCTTTTTGCAGATTAATGCCTTATTCTGCCCTCAGGGGCACCTTTATCGAATTCCGCAACGGAATGCTGAACATCTCCCCCATTGGCCGGAGCTGCACACTTGAGGAGCGAATCGAATTCTCTGAAATTGACAAGGTATTACACAGTATAAGAGTGCCTAAATCATGATCCAAACAGCAGTCATTATCTTCTAAGGAAAACGCCTAAACATCTAAACTTTTAAAACAAATAGTAAACAAACAAAGCACGCGTTATTGATTGAGTCATGTTTTCAACCTCTTATAACCTCAAATCACTGCACAGTGCAAGCAGGCATGCTTTTCTCTTATATTCTGTTACGTTGGCTCCTATTAAAAGGAGAAGAGAGTAAACAAGTCAAAACAATGCTGAGCTTTCAAGATGGCTGAACAGACAGCCCATTGATGTTTCACAGCCACACGTTATGGAGGGTTTAGTGGTCTGATGGGAGATGTGGAGAGGCTTAACCCTTAGTGGCCTGAAGCCTGACCCCTTTCCTTAACCTCTTCACAGAGAGAGAAAATCCGGGAGAAGTTTGTTGCGGCCCTGCAGGAGGAGTTTGCTGGGAAGGGTCTACGATTTACTAGAGGTAAGACCAACTGGCACAGTATGTGAGCTGGGAATGAATATCGGTGTAACTATTAGCACCTCTAGTCTTGTATTTCAGTATTATTTTGTATGCCATCTGTGCATGGTGTGATATCTACATTTGAAGACTCATTTATCTCTCAGATAGAACCCTGTTATGACTTAAATGTACTAGCTCCTTTGCTGTCTTTTCCTTGCTGTTGCTTCCTATCTGCCAGTTCACAAAGACGATCTGCAATGCGTAGTCAATCTCCTGGACACATTGTGCCCAACTTCATTAAACATTACTCTCCCCTGCTCCACTCTCTGAGGTTCAGAGATGTTTTTCTCTGGTTATTCAGACTAGGTGTTTGCTGACTGTAACTAGGTGTGGGACTTCCTTAATGGCCTGTGAAACTGTACACAATTCAGGCAGCTGCACAAACAGCTGGAGATAAGGCTGGTGTCTTCATAAGACACTCTGTTAAAGCCTTGGGCCAGTAGCAGCAGTCGTTACAAACACACACATTCATCCTTACTTCATCCTAACGGCCTTACTTCACCCTAACTGAGTGACTGCCCTGGGAATCCCTCTGATTGCTGATATTAACTGGTAATCCTTCTGGTTGCTGATGTGGAAGCTGATGCTAATAGCACTGGCAGCAGAGCCAGTTGGAGGGCTGTTTACACTGCAGCCGCAGAGCCTGATAAAACAAGCCAATGGGAAGGCTAGTGGATACGATTGATGTGTTTGCTCATTGCAGTCTGTATCTGCACGTCTACCCTGCCTTGGTTTGTTCACATTTCACATATGCAATGCTGTTTACGACAGAGATTTTTGCCCGTGTCACTCAGCTCAAAAGGCGACATCGCAGTGTCACTTCAAATACAGGCAACTTTGTCCTGGCTATGTTTTCTTTCACCTTTATGGTGCATGGCCAGGGGTGGGGAAGGAACTGTGTGGGGGATGGGCTGAGGATGTGGGTGTTTGTGGCCAATACACCCTCTGATTGGCTGAAACCTCCCTAGCTGTTGCGTTTGTGAGCTTTCCCTTCGGGTCAAGCAGCAGTTGCTACATCCACTTTTGGACTAATACATGAATGATATGTATCCATTGATTATTGAAGAATCACATCCATATGATCTTGAACAGTCGTACCCCATCAGAACACAACATATAAGCTAGTTTTACTCCATTGTTTATAAACAAAGTAAATGTAAACAAATACTGTATAGCCTAAAAACATGGTTAAAGTTATAATTTTGATATCATGGATGGTCAGTCCTTGCATTCATAGCTCTGAATTTGAGAGTGCTCACATGTCTCCAGTACCATCGCCACACCTTTTACTGAAATGGTGGTGAAGAGGGCGCTTTGTTATTGCTTCAACTGCTGGTTGCCGCTTTAAACACTGGGGGGCAATGAAGTAGAATATGAAGGGGGGGGGGGGGGGGTGAGAAGCAGAATTTAAACTTACTTCTCTGAGGGCTTTTCGTGCACATTCACCGCTCATTGACCTGAATATGTGGCCGAATTGAAAGACTAACTGCTCTGGTTGTAGAATGAAAAGGAAAGAGCGATTTAAAAGAAAGGCTGTGTTTGTGGAACGGAGTCCACCTCATGAGGCAGCCTGATGGCTCACATACTGTTAGTAACCTCACGAGGCAGCCTGATGGCTCACATACTGTTAGTAACCTCATGAGGCAGCCTGATGGCTCACATACTGTTAGTAACCTCATGACGCAGCCTGATGGCTCACATACTGTTAGGGACCTCATGGGGCAGCCTGATGGCTCACATACTGTTAGTAACCTCACGAGGCAGCCTGATGGCTCACATACTGTTAGTAACCTCATGAGGCAGCCTGATGGCTCACATACTGTTAGTAACCTCATGAGGCAGCCTGATGGCTCACATACTGTTAGTAACCTCATGGGGCAGCCTGATAGCTCACATACTGTTAGTAACCTCATGAGGCAGCCTGATAGCTCACATACTGTTAGTAACCTCATGAGGCAGCCTGATGGCTCACATACTGTTAGTAACCTCATGAGGCAGCCAAGTAGTGAATAATCACCAATAATAAGACTGTCCTCCCTGGACACAGACTGTACATCAAAGCCATCACCACACAGTCGATGCACAGAGCATAAATAAGTCTGTTCTGCTGAACTGAGCATAGTGATTGGGGCTTTTAATAACCTTTCATGCTTTTCGAGGGGAGAATGTGTTGGGCTCCAAGTCTGTTGCAGAGAAATGTGCAACATTAACCGGTTGAAGTTGCAGTCTTAAAAATATCTCAAAGCTGCTGTTCCTATAATGGGGGAAATATCACACCTATTTGACATACATTGGGCATCCTCACTCATCAGTGCATTGACCGACCAAAACAAATATCCCTGACATGGCATGAGAGAGCTGGTTGTAATGTGTTAATAATCATCACTAAAATCATCATTATTTTATGGGAGGGACTAATATTCTGTTCAGTAACATGATGTTAAATTGTAATGTATCAATTGAAATTGACTGAAATTATTCCTTCTCGTGTGCCTCTCTATTCAGGTGGTCTCATCAGTTTTGACGTGTTCCCTGAAGGCTGGGACAAGAGGCTCTGTCTGGACGTGCTGGAGGGGGAGGGCCTGGACGCTATCTACTTCTTTGGCAACGAGACGTCGTCTGTAAGTGAAGGGGAGGACCTTGTGGACGTGTCAGTGGTGGGGAATGCTCTGAGGCTAAAGCTAGCAATGAGAGTAGGATTGTGCTGTGGCTTGAATGATAAAGGTTAAAGTTCAGAGATCATTGTTGATGTCATTCTATGTGGAGTTGACCCCTGCCTGAAAGAATGTTGCATGAGCTTTGTGATGGTTGTGTGTTTATTTAACCTCTTTTACTGAGACATAGAGAGAGATAAAGAGTGAGTGAGAAAAGAAGGAAAGAGGTCGACAATGGTGAAAAGGGCAGTCGGTGCAAACCTATTTGTGAACAAGCAGATTCTAACGCCGTATCTACATTCCTCTCTGTTCAGGGGGGAAACGACTATGAGATCTTCAACGACCCACGGACCATTGGTTTCACAGTATACTCACCAGAGGACACAGCCAGGCACTGTCGAGAGATTTTCTTCAAAGCTCCCACCAATGAGTCGTGATAAATCATGCAGCAGGCACTCTCACAGTCAGCTTCCCCTGGGTTCCCCCTGTTGTTGAGGGCAGTTACTAAGAGCACCTGAAGGAGAAGAGGTGGAAATGGGAGGTAAACCACTACAGATTTGTAATCAATGCGTTGTTGTTGTATAATATTATTCTAACTAGCACTGGACATATAAAGGGATCATCAGTAATTCACATTGGCTGGACTCCCATGGAAAGTACTATGAGATGTGGACAGATCTGCTTTTTTAAAGGGATGGTAGCTCAAACAATGTGAGGAAGTTTACTAATGTTTTCAGTTTTTTATCATGACTAAGTTTTTCTCTAAGGTTTTAATGTAATATCTGATTATTTAACATCTATCAACCCAATGGTTTTTGTAGTGTGTCCCTGTATTTGTATGTAACATCAAATTAACCATAATGTCTTATAGGCCCTCCTGTAAGACTATCCTCTTGTGAATATCATGTGAAGATTTATATACATTTTGAGTATATAATGTAAATACCCACTTGTGTTTTGCACTAATATTGATACAGTTATCTGACAAACTGGGTTTTGGATCATTTGTTGTCTTTGTGAATGTAGGAAGTGACTGGTGTTGTCTTTGAACAAAATGGAGCGAGACAGAAGAGAGAAAAATGTTTTTTTTGCTCTGTGCCAGTCCACTTTCAGATTAAGTGCCTATAGAAAGTCTGCACCCCCTTGAATTAGTTTCACATTTTGTTGTGTTACAAAGTGGGATTGAAATAGATTAATTGTAATTGTTTGTCAAGTGTTTTACAAATGTAAAAATATATATATATATAACTAAAATATAATCATTCCTTTAAGTATTCACGCCCTTTGTTTAGGCAAGCCTGAATTAGTTCAGAAGTCAAATGTGGCTAAACAAATCACATCATAATTTATATGGACTCACTCTGTACTCTGTGTGAAATAATAGGGATTGACATTATATATTTTTTTATGACCACCTCTTCCTCTGCCCTCCCAGGGCTTTTTCGATAGCTTCAAAAATAAAGGGCAGTGATTGGTAGATGGGTAACAATAACATATCAGACATTGAATATATCTTTAAGCACGGTCAAGTTAATAATTAAGTTGTGGATGAAGCATTAAACCACCCAGACACATCAAAGATGCAGTCATTCTTCTGAACTGAGCTGCAGGACAGGAAGGAACCTGCTTAGGGACGTCACCATGAGGCCATTGGAGATTTTAAAACAGCTACAGAGTTCCAACGGCTGTGATGGGAGAAAACTGAGGATGGATCAACAACATTGTAGTGAATCCACAATAATGACCTAAATTACAGTCATAAAAATAATAAAAATACACAGAATAAAAATATTCCAAAACATGCAACAAGGCACTAATGTAATACTGCAAAAAAACACAGCAAAGGAATATACTTTTTGGCCTAAATGCAAAGCCTTATGTTTGGGGCAAATCCAACACAACACATCACTGAGTAATTGCCTTCAAGGTATGGGTCTGCTTGACATCGGCAAAGACTGGAGAGTTTTTCAGGATGAAAACAATCGGGATGGAGCTAAGCACAGGCAAAATCCTATAGGAAAACCTGCTTCAGTCTGCTTTACACCAGACACCGGGAGAGGAATTCACCTTTCAGCAGGACAATAACCTACAACACAAAGCTGAATATACACTGGAGTAGCTTACCAAGGAGACAGTGAATGTTCCTGAGTGGCCAAGTTACAATTTTGACTTAAATCTGCTTGAAAATCTATGGCAAGACTTGAAAATTGCTACCTAGCCATGATCTCCAACACCTTGACAGAGCTTGAATAATGGGAAAATATTGCATAATACAGGTGTGCGAAGATCTTATGAGACTTACCCAAGATGCTTTAATCGCTGTCAAATGTGTTTCTAACATGTATTGACTCAGGGGGGTGAATACTTATCTAATCAAGGTATATAAAACAAATGTTAGAATTTTTTCTTCCACTTTGACAGAGTATTTGGTGTAAATTGTTGACAAAAAAATGACAAATCAATTTTAATTCCACTTTGTAACACAATAAAATGTGAAGAAATCCAAGG
Organism: Oncorhynchus nerka; assembly: GCF_034236695.1. NCBI lineage: Eukaryota > Metazoa > Chordata > Actinopteri > Salmoniformes > Salmonidae > Oncorhynchus > Oncorhynchus nerka. The sequence goes on along the minus strand of NC_088416.1, from coordinate 29,333,306 downwards.
AGGGTGTAGACTTTCTACACAAAAGGGTTATTCGGCTGTTCCCATAGGAGAACCCGTTTCGGTTCCAGGTAGAACCCTTTTTTATTCCAGGTAGAACTCTTTTGGGTTCCATGTAAAACCCTTTGTGGATAGAGTTCAATCTGGAACCAAAAAGGTTTCTTCAAAGGGTTCTCCTATGGGAACAGCCGAAAAACCCTAATTAGAATCTAGATAGCATCTTTTTTTCTAAGAGTGTTTAGACTCTGTAGGGAGAAGTCTTACCTCATCTATGCAATTACATATAAATGATTCCTGCTACTTCAGTCTGCACCGCTATAAGAAATGGATCTCACAGCTGGCTCATACACCCTTTACATTACCTACCCAGTATATTCATAGGTACACGTCCTTTAGTTGTATCTTATCAAACTGGATGTCTTGACCCTTCTGCCAAAGGCCATTAGACCTTCCTGAATGACAAAGATCCAGTGGACTCACTTGTACAGTTTGATCGACATACACTAATTGTGAAATCATCATGTGACTGTTGAGTACTGTATTAATTTGAACTACGTTCATTGTAATAAATTATTTTATATCATTGTGCCAAGTGTGACTTGTTATTTTTTTGTACAACAGATGGAAAGTATAACTAAGGCATAGGCATGTGATTATAATGTCACATACTATGTGTACACCCTTATCTCCAAAGATAAATACTAAAGAAAGATAACAGCCACCATAATTGTGAATCATAAAATGTTTTTAGTGCTCTTTCAAGGCTCACATAGAAATGAGGGTAAACTATAGCCACAGTGGCTTGTCTAACAGAAAATGCTCTGAACTGTGACCAATGAAAAACCTAGTATTTTAACTAAAACTAAAATATGAAATAAAACAACCCAAAACAGTAAGAATGAAGTACAGAAAAATACATAGAAATATGGAGAAATGCTAAACATAATGGGTAGACATGAAACAAATACGAATAACGGCTCAGTAACAATTAAATGATCATTTCAGAACTTAAACAAATACATTAAAATGTATTTCAATTCCATTGACAGTGTGTTACAGTGTCTCTCAGACAATAGAAAAGTTTCAAATAGTTTCAAAAACCTTACAGTAATTTGCTCATACCATCATGGTGAGTTACAATTTGCAAACAGGACTACAAATTGCCACATGATAAAGCCTAATAGGAGTTGTAGTCGGTTCGGCAGTATTTCAGAAAAGTTCAAGTTTTTAAGTGCATTCATTTGACTACAATAACCAAAACTTAAATCCAGTAACCTCAAAACTAACAGATACAAAAAAATCTAAACAAAATGATCAAATAAATATATATAAATAAAAGGCAAAAATACAAAGATGGTTGTGTACCTCGAGAACATATTAATAGTGGCTTTTCCATTCACAGTAAAATATAAATCATTATTCAAAGCTTTTTATTTAGTCTTACGCCCATCTCTCCCTCCCTTCCCGATTGCTCTCTCAATCAGACGTTTCCGATTCTGTACCTCTAAACCTTCATCAGTTATTTTCTCTCCAACCTCATTTTCATTTCACACCAATAGTAATGCTTCTCCTCAAAATGGTGTCGGATTTCTCATTCTATTTCCTCCACCACTCCGCTCAATCCCTTCACCCACTTCCAGTACATTCAGGTTGAACATATTCTCCTCCCTTGCTTTTATGACTTATCAATCCAGTCTGTACTAACCACGTCCTAGTTCACGGATGGCCAACTTGTGTCCTGAGGAGCCAGTCAGTGTATCTAGGGTTTTGTTCCAGCCCAGCTCTAGCACACCTGATTTAGACAGACTCACCAGCACCAGTTGGCCGTCCCTGCCTTCCCTAGCCAGACCCCTCAACTTCCCACCCTAGCCCTCCCTGTAGCCAAGTGTAGATAAACAGGCCAGCGCTGAAGCCTAGCTCTCGTCTAGCTGGCTAATGATCTGGCCAGACCAGGTCTCATGCTTCGTCCCTGGGTTCAGATGAACTATCTTCACCTCCACGGCCTGGATCTTCAGGTTTTTTGGTGGGATCCGGGAGACTTTGTATGTGACCTCATCTCCTTCTACTGGGACATACTCGCCCTCGATACTGAAATAGATTGAATTAATGATTTAGATGTTCATTTACTGCACAATATGAATATGCAGTCAGTTCCTGCTCTGAACCTTGACACGTTTTATCTGACACTGAACACTGATGTTACATTGCTGCTCTGAGATAGAAAGCTGTGAACAGAATATTAAAAAACAGGGCATTCTGTTCATTTGAGCAATTTGCCAAGCTAAAGAAGGCTGCTGTAGTGATGAAGGCCACTCACTCAGAGATGTGAACAAAGATGTCATCACCGCCATTGGTGGGGCGGATGAAGCCATGACCTTGTGACCTGCAGAAGCTCTTGCACACGCCCTTAAACGCTGGCCCTGAGGTGGCCCGCACCGTGCTGATGAGAGACAGGGGAGAGAGCATCATGTCCACTCTCAACAAAACATTACATCAACACACCATATCCCTTCTGCTACTGCTTGTGGAAATACATTATTCTCTAAGAAGTTAAGGAATGTATATATAAACGTCATATAAGTGAACGATAATAAACATGCACTATCAAACCAATTCTAATACAGAAACGCATTCATGAGCAGCATATCTAGTTGCTTACGCTGAATAGGTGCGGTTGCGTTTGGTGGGCAGTGGGCTGGGCAGTGACCGGGGCTGGGGTGGCGCTCCCCTTTCCCACACACGGCTGCCCTCCCTCAAGAAGGGGAAGGAGAGGGAAAGGGGTGCAGCCCGGGGGGAGCGCAGAGGGGCCTCTGAGGGGGACGTCAGGCTGGGGTCTGTCATGGCTGAGGCACGGGCCAGTTCGCTCTTCTTACCAATCTTCTGGTTCTTCACCTCCTGGCCTGATGCTGACACTCCAGTTGTGTGTTTGTCTGCTCACCGTCTCTGCTTTAATATATCTTGCTATTGACACATGTCAGTTTGTTTCAGCAAGTTTCTTAATGAAGAAAGAAAGAGAAGAAAACAAACAAAAGTAAAAAGCGAAAGTTGAACCAGAAGGAACAACTGAAACAAAGACAGATTTCATGAAGTTTATCCCTACTGCAGAGAACATTATGCATCATTCATAACAGCTTCATATTAAGATGGATGTTTGGATTTACATTACTGGACACTTATGGAGCAATTTAGTCGGACTACCCTGGTTAAGAGTATTAGCCTAGTGGCAATGTTTTACCAAAAATGACACTGGCAGCCTTTCAATTCATTACAGACCATTTTTACTTTCAAATGCCATACATTTCAACTGCCAACCATTCCTAAGTTTGCCCACAAACAATAACAGGCTCAACTTAGATATATGACTGTTGTTTACATTGTGTATCAAGTCCTTCAAGCTCAAGAGGAGCACGGCTTTAGGAATAGCTGCAACAAAAGCAGTTAAATAAAGGTTCAATTAAACATGTTTAAATAAAGCAGCCATTGTGTGCCAAGATATGGTGGTGCATATTGATGGCATGTGCACGCAATAAGATAGGACACAGCACACACTCCAAGGCCAAGATGGCTTTGCATGGTTTAAGATTGTTACATTCTTTCGCTCTGCCTGCATCATCAAGGTTACAGTAAAACAGACAGCTCTGACAGCTCGAATGTTGAGAACGCCGTCAACAGAGCTGCTGGCAAAACGCTAGCCGTGTTTCTGACGTCAGCATGCAATACGGGAAAGCATTGGATAATGACGACAAACCAAAACATTAGGGCCAAAATTGTCAAATTAGAAAAGTAGATGATCCTTTCACGCGAATGCAAATTGACTATTTAAAGAACGATATGAATCCGTTTTTATAAAGTAAAAATGTAAAAAGAGAGCAACAGTGAAGTCTATCTCTGGATACTTTCTCTGGGCTACATCCGAATTAAATATCTGAAATAGTCAATTGACTCGGCTCAACGTGTCTAAATATCACAAGAAAAATCCCTCTACGTGAGACATTCATAACATTGTATGATTCGTCATGTTGCGGAGGCGTGCATTTCGGGCTAAGTGAATGACCAGTTTGCATTGCCAAATTATTCTGTAATAAACACGCAAATCATCCGACTTTTTCTCATTTCCAGGACATTCGAAAAGTCGGCGCGCGCAAACAGAGACGCTGTAGGGATGAGAGGATGAGTAGCCTCGTCAAAGGTATTCTATAGCCAACAGTTATTATCATACATTTCCTTTAGTCTATACTTTGGTCAAAAAGGCTGTCACACGTTAATGAATAGGCGATACAGATTTTCTACAATCCAAACAATAGCTGGCATACCCGTACTTGAATATTTGTACTTACTGCATTGCTAGAGTCCGTTTGTCAGTAGAGGACGGGTGTGTGCCTTGTCAGTTACTATTATATAACATTAATTAAATAAATAACAGTAAATACGCGTAGTCGCGCGGAATACACTGATCTGCGGTGTGTTGTTGAGGCTGCGCAGCTGCCGCTGGCTGAGATTACACCGTAGTCGGGAGAATGGGCGTGATGTTTGTGATGTGTGTTTGCTGACAAATTTGTTGGCATAACAAGACTGCTATGCTCATACGCGTCAAAGCAGTTATTACATTAAACAAGTATGTGTTCGTATTGTAAACCATACTGATGTATTCCTTCATGTAATGGTGTAAGTAAAAATAACCAAAATAAAGATCAGAATATGATACATTCATTTGGCCTGGAAGAATATGGCTTCTATGCTTTATCAAAAACTGCTTCAGAGGACCAACTTCACACCCACAAAAATACACAAATTACAGTGAGGTGTAGTGCTTGTGGGTTCATGACAACCCACAACCCCTCCCAAGGACAGTTATTTTATGATATTTTTGGGATACATGTCCTGTACACAATTATAAACTGGGTGGTTCGAGCCCTGAATGCTGATTGGCTGACAGAAGTGGTATATCAGCCATATACCACAGATATGACAAAACGTTTATTTTTACTGCTCTAATTACTTTGGTAACCAGTTTATAATAGCAATAAAAAAAAAACTCAGGGCTTTGTGGGATGGCCAATAGTCCGCGATGCGTCATGCCTGAGATCAGCCCTTAGCCGTGGTATATTGGCCATATACCATCATCTCCTTGGGCATTATTGCTTAAATAACCCAACCCAAAATCATGCAAACAAAAATGATCACTGATGAAACACTATACTGGTCAAAAAGACAACACACAATTGTATATTTAGGCACACTCACTCCATTATTTGTTCAAGTGAACACTCAGACTTACATGGTGACACTAAATAGGCCAATTGGGGCCCTTTAGTCAGTCTTTCTTACGGTCATGTGCACCGAGTGTAAATGCTGGTGCGTTAACAGTTATGGTGGTAGTATTTACAATATACAGGGGGAAGTGGATCTACAGCTTTGCAAGTGAGACAGTTCTCCATGTCCCCGGCCTGTGTGCTCTATTAGAAATCCTTGCTACTGGTCCCTTGTCTTTGGGTCTGCCATTCCTATTATGGGAATCCTGGCTCCTCTACTTGAGCCCGCAGTTCTGTGTCTATTAACCTTGTGGACACTTCACAGGAGGCATGTTTCTCCAGTGTTAAAGTCACAACCTGGAAGGAGTGACTGAGAAGAGTCCAAAAAGAAGGTGTATGTCCAGCAGCTGGGATGAATACTTGACATCTGTCTCCATGTTCTCTACTGTAATGGCCTCTCCTTTCGCTAGCTGTTCCACCAAGACAGGAGGCCCAAGCCTGGCTCGCTAATGGTACCCTGATACACAAGAAAGGCAGGGAGGGAAGGGGTGGAATTAATTATTACTGACTTATAGTATTGAAAAATACCTTAAAAAATAGTCACTTGTAATAAGGATGTATGATGTAAAACCAAAAGTACACCTATGTGAAGGACATCACTATGCTGCTAACAGTTTTGCCTTCTCGAACGACTAGTCCTTTGCTTCGCAAGCACAAGTGACCGCCCTACTTGACAAAGTACTAACCAGTTGCACTACCCAAAAGGTACCAATTCGACAGTAACATCACCATAGAGTTAGATAGACAGCTCCAGTGCCCCAAAGCTTGTTTTAGCATGGGCAGCACCATTGAGGACTTTAAAAATGTTTAAGTAGTCAACTGGGTGGGACTTCCTACGGGTTAAGGAAAGATCACATAATTCCATCCAGGTCATCAGGAGAATTCACCCAATGAATTATACTCCTGATCAAACATTCCATACTTGCTCACTGGACATTTTGAGTGAGCTTACCGGTACCATTTAACTCAGTCACATATACTGTATATGGATACTGAAATTATTAAATTCACAACAATAGTAATTCAATCTTTTGTAGTGTGAAATAAGTCTGTTCTATCAGTGAGCGCCTTCTTACTAGCAGTGTGTAAGGGGCATCTTTCTTTTGGCCACCCTCTGCCCCTGGAGCTGCAGAGGTGTCGGTTGCTGCGGCAGAAGGGCCTGTGGGCGACGTGTCCAAGAAGACTTCATCTGTGACCCGGAAGCGGATGTCCTCACCTTGGTCCATGTAGAGGTCATGGGCCCCTTCGTCCGTCTCATACTCCCACACCCACACCTGCTCTGCTTCATCGCTGAGGCAGCAGTCAAGGAGCGCTTGCTAGATTGCTTTATTTTCAGTGGCTTTTACAGGTAAACTAAAATGTCTATCAGATAGCTATCAACATGAGGAGTTTAATTAACATTTACACGATTGTATTCCAGAGCCATCTACTGCAACTCAGCTTTAAGCAAACAAATTGTCAAATGCACACATTGGTAAGAAATACACAAACACACATCACTGGGCAGGATACAATTTTGCAGGCTGCTGTAGGGACTCTGGGGGAATGACGATGTCATCAAAGAATCCTAGGCTGACTATGAAACAAAATATGGCAGTGTGGACAAATCTATACAGACAGACTGCCACATCAATGTTATACTTCATACTGAGACATTCTCCCTGTTGATCCACTTTATACATTGGGAGAGAGACAGGGTCGGTAGGAAAACCACTGCAGTGTGTACAGACTCCTCTGGGGCTGTGACGGCAGAGTATAAAAAGCATCTGACCCAAATTAGTGTATCAGCAAATCACAGCATGTTCAAGTGTTCTTATTTTCACACAATGAGGCCTATTAGTCCAGAATAGACATAGGTATATTCGTTATGGACAATGCTGTTGCACTGAGTCATATAGGCTATTAGGACTTAACATTCAGGTGGGTCGGGGAGAAAACTGGAAGGTGGGGGGGGGGGGGGGGGGGGGAGATGAGTTTCTCTCACCATGTACTCCTTCTTGACTGCAGTATTGGATCTTTCCAACAAGAATCTCATCCAAAAAAGGGTGGAACACAACATACCTGAAGTGGACTAACAAACAGAGTAGGGAAAAGATAAGGTCACATCAAAATGGACAGTCAGTCCTAAGAGAAAATCCCTGCCCAGAAACAACTCCTAGGCAGTGACCTCCAGGCACTTGTGTAGATCTGATAGTAATATGGTGCAATACGGTGAAAGTTCCACCTAACCGATCAGAAGGTAAGGTGGAGCTACTTCTATAACATATATAACATATAACACGCCTTTTGGGTCTCTGCATTTCAAAAAAGATACGTATCAATTAAGCTATTAATTTGACGTGTCAAATAAAATTATATTATAGAATGTTGTGTGAACTAAATTTGCATGCGCAAGCCAAGCACCACCACTACAGTCAGTAGCACGGTCAAAGCTGGGGGAAAAAAAGTCTGCAAACAATCACACACATCGGCCACAATGTGTTTACAATACCGTGTTGGTAATAAGCCATTATTTGTTCGACTGAATTGGAAAACATCCGTGTGAGCATTTGAAATAAGATCAGGATCAAACGAACAGGATCAAAAATGTTAGCTAGGTAGTCCAACATTCTCCCAGACTGCAACCATTCCAGAGGCAGGGGAGAAAGGATGGTGATCCTGCTGCTTCTGACACCTAGCTAGATCTGTCGTTCTGCCCCTGAACAAGGCAGTTAACACACTATTCCTAGGCAGTCAATGTAAATAAGAATTTGTTCATAACTGACTTGCCTAGTTAAATAAAAGGTGAAATATATATTTTTAAAGTCACTGGTCCGATGAACGTGTTTATTTTCAAACGCTCCTCATGGAATTATTACTTTGTCTTAACCTGAATTTTTCTACCTTAGATAACACAAAGTAATAATTACATGCAGAGCGTTCGAAAATAAACAAGTTCATTGGATCAGTGCCGTTTTTATTTTATTTGTATTATTTTGCGGCATTTTGATCACGATTATTGCACGAATATGGATTTACAGGTAACAAGTGAATACATTTGTGGGCTCAATCCTAAAACAATGTATTCACTTGTTACCTGCAAATCAATATTCATATGAAACATGGAGGCCTATCAGCGACATTAAGCAGGTTTCCATCCAACCATTTCATGCAGATAAATTACACATAAAAAAATATACTCACAGCAGGCCTGATGGAAACAGCACATTTGAGGGCAAAATGTCAACACAAAATACACTAGACATGGGTGGACAAATTTCTTGCCTGTAAAAGATTATGCAATAATCATGGTCGAAATGCCGCAACTATTGATATAATAACCATCATGTCGAGGTTAACTTGGAGTCACGCAATGATATGTTACGTTGCAGCCTACTACCACCATACTATGGAAAAGCATGAAGAGTTTATAGGAAGATTAAATAAACGATGATGTTGGTCAAAACTGTGATTTTCCTGTGTTTTATATATTACAGTTGAAATCAGAAGTTTACATACACTTAGGTTGGAGAATTAAAACTAATTTTTCAACCACTCAACAAATTTCATGTTAACAAACTGTAGTTTTGGCAAGTCGGTTAGGATATCTACATTGTGCATGACACAATTAATATTTCCAACAATTGTTTACAGACAGATTATTTAACTTATAATTCACTGTATCACAATTCCATTGGGTCAGAAGTTCACATACACTAAGTTGACTGTGCCTTTAAACAGGTTGGAAAATTAGAGAAAATTATGTCATGGCTTTAGAAGCTTCTGATAGGCTAATTGACATTGACATTTGAGTCAATTGGAGGTGTGCCTGTAGATGTATTTCAAGGCCTACCTTCAAACTCAGTGCCTCTTTGCTTGACATCATGGGAAAATCTAAAGAAATCAGCCACAAGTCTGGTTGATCCTTGGGAGCAATTTCCAAACGCTTGAAGGTGCCACGTTCATCTGTACAAACAATAGTACGCAAGCATAAACACCATGGGACCCTACAGCCGTCATACTGCTCAGGAAGGAGACGCGTTCTGTCTCCTAGAGATGAATGTACTTTGGAGCAAAAAGTGCAAATCAATCCCAGAACAACAGAAAAGGACCTTGTGAAGATGCTGGAGGAAACAGGCACATAAGTATCTATATCCACAGTAAAACGAGTCCTATATCGACATAACCTGAAAGGCCGCTCAGCAAGGAAGAAGCCACTGCTCCAAAACCGCCATAAAAAAGCCAGACTACGGTTTGTAACTGCACATGGGGACAAAGATCGTACTTTTTGGAGAAAAGTCCTCTGGTCTGATGAAACAAAAATCGAACTGTTTTGCCATAATGAGCATCGTTATGTTTGGAGGAAAAAGGGGGAGGCTTGCACCCCTGGCAGCATCACGTTGTGGGGATGCTTTGCTGCAGGAGGGACTAGTGCACTTCACAAAATAAATGGCATCATGAAGAAGGAAAATTATATGGATATATTGAAGCAACATCAAGACATCAGTCAGGAAGTGAAAGCTTGGTCGCAAATGGGTCTTCCAAATGGACAATGACCCCAAGCATACTTCCAAAGTTGTGGCAAAATGGCTAAAGGACAACAAAGTCAAGGTATTAAGAGTGGCCATCACAAAGCCCTGACCTCAATCCTATAGAAAATTTGTGGGCAGAACAGAAAAAGCATGTGCGAGCAAAGAGGCCTACAGACCTGACTCAGTTACACCAGCTCTGTCAGGAGGAATGGGCCAAAATTCACCCAACTTATTGTGGGAAGCTTGTGGAAGGCTACTCGAAACGTTTGACCCAAGTTAAACAATTTAAAGGTAATGCTACCAAATACTGTAGTGTATGTAAACTTCTGACCCACTGGGAATGTGATGAAATAAATAAAAGCTGAAATAAATAATTCTCTCTACTATTATTCTGACATTACACATTCTTAAAATAAAAGTGGTGATCCTAACTGACCTAAGACATGGACTTTTTACTCAGATTAAATGTCAGGAATTGTGAAAAACTGAGTTTAAATGTATTTGGCTAAAGTGTATGTAAACTTCCAACTTCAACTGTATTTACAGTTGGAATAACACTATGAAATTGAAAATAATGATAATGCCCTTTTATTGTAAGCGAGGTTTGAAAAGAGCGCCTGAAATTTCAGTCTGTTTTGGTGGGATGGAGTTTTGGCCTGCCTGGTGAAATGATTTAATATTAAGATACACAGTGGCTGTATTGGGCTTTTAAGTACACTGTAAGCTTGCAAATGTCCAATAAATATCAAGGATTGCTAGTGACATGATCGGCGTTTGGCTTTATCAAATAAAAATTCTCACGCTTATCCACATCTTATCATATAACCTACTCTGTCAACTTTATAAGTGAACTGTTGTCTAGAGAGCATGTGCAAAAACCAGATTGAGCATGTTTGCTATTTATTGTAACAGTTTGTGACAAAACCATCGGTCGAGTTTAAAATGCAATGGAAACATTGAACTTCCATTTTTCTATTCGGCACAATGAAATGTAAGGACAAAAGGGCGTTTTATCTGCAACAAGTCAGTTTTATGGAAACCCACCTGTGGTGGGAAAATGTGCATCATATTTTTATGCTGATTTTTAAATAGTTGCGTGAAAATCTGTCGCAAATTGTAATTTTCTTACCTTTGGTGTGGGAAGCTCCATCACCTGGGAATATGTAGGAATCCTCCAGTTTTGTGATGTCATACAAACAGATACAGAGGCCAACCTGGTAAACCACCTGTAGAGATGCAGGTAAAGATCAGCCAAACATAAATAAAGCAGATAAGTTAACAAGACTACAATGTCAAAATTGTGTTAGGCTAAACAAAGCAAACAATAAAAGATTAACTCAGCTGACAATATACAGAACCCCTGTCCACTGATGAATAGGGGAGGAGGTTACAGTATCTTTGGTACTGCATCCTCTCACCTTATTGGCCAATTTCTTGTTGAGTTCTTCGGCTATGGCTTCATTGAACTGCCGCTGGAAATTCCATGGGGGGATTCTGACAGTGTCAACCATCTCCACTGCCACGAACATGATTCTGGTCCGAGGAAAAACAAGAAACAATATACAGTAGCTATGAAATCACAGAAAAATACCTTACAGACAGGGTGGTATGACAGTAAGTATGCCATGCGTTAAAGTGCTATAGCACAGGTACATTTACCAGCTAGCTAGCTACCTTATCATATTCAATTCCATTGTTACAGTGTAATGAAACAATGTAGCTAGTAATGTATAACAGTTTCATCAAGAAACATGTTCTCTCTAGCTAGCTAACACAGCATCACTGTCCTGAAACTGTTAACGTTACCTTACCTTTCCTTTCAATCCTTTAAACTACTCAAAGTATTTACATTCGGACAAATGTATCAACTGCAAGGATCACCATATTATTAGTTTGAATAAATACTGGTATCATGGATAAATTGACACCAAAATCCCCATCTTCATGTCGCTAGCTTCATAAAATATTTTTTTACACGTGTTATTGATTTCCTTCATTATCGTAACCATTTACGGCAGGTCGCAAACTTAAAGGCACAGAACGCTTTTTTCCAGCAATTTTATTTGAGTATTTCGTTCGTCAAAGTTCTTTGCTTCCTCCTCTGGTCTCCTTTCCTTATCTGGTCTACTGATCTGAGAACTCATACATTTGTTCTCACCTGCCCAATTCTTCAACATAGTGTAGAAAGGGATACACAGAAAGGAAGCCACTTAATACTGTTGAGAAACACAGTATTTGTCCTTGCACTCAGTCATGCTGTCTTGCAGTTTCCTCTGTATGATGTACCTGGGAAATACTTACATAAAAAAAAACAATTTTAACAGAATACAAACACATGAATAGTGAGTTTCCATTGAGGATTTACCCTGGTTGTATACCCAAAAGACTCAAACTTGTCTGTTTCCATCTACGCAGACCGGCACCGGGTCTCAATGAGCCGGGTCTCTGGCGGACCCGGCCTGATTTGGTGCCAAGCCCTGTATACTTTTCAGCTGGCATTTACATAACACAGGCCAACTGTGAACTTCAGCACCTTCTCACAAATCAACCGTCTTGAATGACGCAGGGGTTGTTGATTCTGCTCACCCCATCTTTAGTGTCACACTCCTGAAGGAAACACAATTACACTAGACCTTACATTTAACATAAAACACTGGCGACCCACTAGTGTGGGGGTAGAGATCTTCATGGGTTCGACTGAACCCAAAATTTTGCTCTAGGTCCGATTCTCGTGTCCATTCATTCGGGTGCGGGGTCACCCTTTAAAAAATGTGTTTGGGCCTCCCGAGTGGTGCAGCGGTCTAAGGCACTGCATGGCCCGGCTGTATCACATGGGCACAATTGGCCCAGCGTGGTCCGGGTTAGAGGAGGGTTTGGTCGGCCGGGATTTCCTTGTCCCATTGCACTCTAGCAACTCCTTGTGGCGGGCCAGGTGCCTGCAAGCTGACTCCGGTCGCCAGCTGGACGGTGTTTCCTCTGACACATTGGTGCAGCTGGCTTCCGAGTTAAGCGTGCAGTGTGTCAAGAAGCAGTGAAGTTTGGCAAGATCGTGTTTCAGAGGATGCATGGCTCTCGACCTTCGCCTCTCCCGAGTCCGTAGGGGAGTTGCAGCGATGGGACAAGACTAACTACCAATTGGATTTCACAAAATTGGGGAGAAAAAGGGGTAATTGGCCTTGGGTCCGCGTCCAACTTTTAGGACCCATGAAGATCTCTAGTGTGGGGGTAAGTCTCAGTCGAAAAGCACCATAATTGCACATTTCCACTAGTGACTTACGTCAGTGTTTTACCAAAAAGGTTCAGACTTGTTTCCAATTCCACAGCCCTGCTCCAAAAACATAACACTAGAGCCTACATTAACATATTCACTGGCAAAACACAGATGCTGTAATAAAAAAAAACTAAGACACGGGTTAAGCCTAGTCATGGACTGAAAATAGCAATTGAAAGTACTTTAGTCCAGGACCAGGCTCAATCTCTGTCTGTGAAACCACCTCTATTATGGCCAAGGGATACTATATTCAGTGCTGAATTGTGTAGCATGTTAACTGCATTACTGTCACAGTAACTATAAAAGTGCTGAATTAAATCCAATTAGTAAATTTGCAAAAATAACATTTTATTCATCTTTATTATTAATTTACCACAGGAAATATCCTAAAAGATTTTTAATCTTGTACACTATGAAAACTGCAAGCATTCAAATCTAATACAAAACAAACTTTAAAATCAAAACAAATATGGAAATCAAGCGGAATTAACCACTTGAGATTACATTAACTAATGTCCGTCAATGGGTTTCTACATTTAATTGTTTGCAGTGTCTGAACAAAAATTAGCATTCTTAAGTCAGTCATTGACAGTGTTTCAAAATAGAAAAGAAATAGCTAGACCAATAAAACAAAGCAGTTCAGGTTTTGAATTTGCTGAGAACAACTTCAAATGAGGTAAGCATTTGCTTTGTCACGTTATACAGTGGCATTTCAGAAACTCAGATTTAAACCAGGCATCCACATATTGTATATTACATCACAGTAAAAGCAGCCTGCTTCTCAGGTGGCTGTTATCCTTATGAATTACAATGTACAAAGGAACGGGTCCAGTTAGACTACATTAAATACTTGTGAATTTAAGAATCTCTTTATTAAAAGCCACACAATTGACAAACTTAAATGCTGCTGGCATTACACTGGTCATCGTCGTACTCAAACATGGGGTTCATTGACATGAAGATATTAAACAGAATGACAAACCTTTGTAACAACACTTATGTTTGTTTTAGTATGTAAATGGAGCATTTTCATGAGGCATCTTTGGCGATGACCTTCAGTAGACAGATCAGAGAGAATTCATCAGCAACGTGTTAGCAAAGTTAAGGTTGAGCAAATGACGAATTAGTATTGATTATGACCGTGTATAACAAGTTGGTTAATGTTCTCTAAACCGCATACAACATGGGTTAAAGTTGCAACGATCTGGAGCCAATCCTGTTTCAAATCAGGGGTTCCTTCATCTGCATCAAATAACTTTAAAACAAAACCTAGGCATGTCTCACCTGACCAGTCTCTCCCTTTACATTGACAACTCCAACATTCACCTGGGTGCAACACAAAGACGGACCACTGTACAGCACAGGTCCAAGAGCGACAAAACATTGAGACGTACAGTACAACCTACTTTAATTCTTCAACAATAATTTACCTTTCATTTAAAACCTCCAACCACATGTTTATTGGTTTGACTAGTTGTGAAACCCTTAAATTGGGGAGGGGGGAATAGATTAACGATTTTAGGCTTCAGTTTAATACAAGATAATTGATGGGAGATTAAATGATTAGTTTGTTACAGTGGGTTTATCAGAGAACGAAAGGCTCTGCATTCAACCAGGCAGCTACTGCCCACCCTCTCTCCATTTTACATAGAGGTGTACATATGCACTATATTACAGGATTTACACACAGGCCCAAACCAAGTTCCTTTAAATACATTTGGGTTTGACAGAGTCATTGCCATTCCTCTGAATAGATTGTCAATGAAGACCATATGCTAGTGAACAAAAATAGGCATTGCATTTCTACTTACATTAAACCCTACAGCAACTACAAAAAAATGAGACATTTAGCTCTTCCGTTCATCACTGATAAGAGAAATAAACTGAAATTAAAATAAAGGTTGATTTGATAGCAACATTAATCATCTTAGCACCATGACCAAAGGATTTAATAGAAGTCGCCAGTCCAATCTCCAAAGTATTCCCATGAATACTTTGATTATAACTTACCTTAAAGTAAATTAGTACTTAGTGACGAGAAGACAACGAATAGGTGGTCATGGCCCCCCAAAGCAAACTTAAAACAGTCACACGTTATAAGACTTAACTGCAATATCCTCAAAGACACTATGTAGATACAAAATGGCAAGAGTTTTTGCCAAATATAATAACCTGAATCAGATAATGGTATACATTTCTCAAATGACATTTATCATTGTATTGTTATTTCAAATTAAAAATCACACCCTTGCTTTAAGATGCTATGGAGTGCAGCATTTGCGATGTATAAATGAAAGGGTGGCCGAGAGTCTACAATATTACTACATATAGCGCTAGGGTACAGCCGTCTGGACACTAGATTGTGCGTTCATTTTGTAAGAGGAGGTCCCTCAAGCTGTGCGTGGAGCCCTGGAATTAGCCAGGACAGAGGGGCAGCACCAAGCCAGACAGGGATATGGACAGGCAATGGTCTGATTAGCTAGCTAACATATATGGACACGCACATGGAAAGTAAAGGCAAGACTAGTACAACACAGCAGTATGTAGCATTTTACTCCCACCTACAGACACATAGAAAAGGGTTGCTAGGATCTAATATAATTTCATGCAATAGCTCAAGTAGAAACAAATAGAGCATGTGGAGAAAGCGTCGGTAGAGAGTTAACGTGTGGAATGCAAATGAGTGAGAAACGGTACACCAAATTCCATGGGTTAAAATTGATTTTGGGTCAAGAAAAACCCTACAAGAAAATAGTATATGATTACACTACTCTGTAGAAGGATTGACCTTGTCACTACAACCTGGTCCTGGGGCCACATAATCTAATGATTCCATAGATGCCTGTAGTCTACTCTGTGAACAGTTACTAGGCCTGGGTAACCAGGTTAAGCGACTTGCTCTCTTATCAAATGACAAAAACGGATCAATTCAGGTCAGTCACAGGAAAAATGTGCAGCTCCTGAAGCCCACTAGAACTATGGTGGACTTAACTAAACAAATATTCACATTAATCTTTACCACCAGCTATAGTGAACTAACAAAGGTTACAAATCCTGGGAATGAGAGGGATACAGTCAGTGAATTAAAATATGCAACTGGGTTAACCAGCTCTGTCAGTGTTGGAGGAAACAAGTGGAGGTCCAGGCACACAGCTTAACACAACAACTATGACAGGGAAAGGAATGTGAGCAGGATTCAAGCTACAGACCAGATATGGAGAGCTAGCAGTGTGTTTGAGGTAAGAATGAATTGAATACTGCCGCACTACAGTCAATGGCAAGAAGCGTGACAAATGTGATTACACAGAGTACTGCCAACAGGAGCAGTGCTGCCTAGAACGGGAACACTTAAATGCTATGCTGAAACAAAGACAAGGGTTTTTGTGCGTGTTATGTCAGAGCTTGTGTGTGCGCGTATACAGCTCTACCTGTCTGTGGGGAGAGCTTTGACAGTAATCCTATATGTGTGCGTGAGCATTTCATCTGTACAGCGGCATGGGGTGTGTTTACGCTAGGCAGGCTGCTACCGCCCATTTCCCACGTCTGTGCAGCCCCTCCCCCTCAGTATCTCCAGGTCCGCCTCTCTCTGTGCTCCTCCGCCCCTCCTGGGTCCCTTCAGTTACTGAAGCTCCTTCATCCTGTTGAGGGCGCTGCCGGCGTGGAACCACTCGACCTGGTTCTCGTTGAAGGTGTGGTTCAGGGTGATGATGTCTTGGCTGCCGTCACCGTGCTTCACCACTCCCTTCAGGGGCTTGAGGAGAAAGACAGCTGGCTTTTAAGGCATCCGTGTAAAATAGACATACTACCAAGTCCTATCCCCATTATATGAAGGGCGGTAATTTGGGTGGCTGGCTGGTCAATGACTCTCACCTTGCCGGGGGCAAAGGTTGCGAGGCCTGTGATGGAGATCTTGTCGTCGGGGCGGATTTTGTCATAGTCGGTGGGGTCGGCAAAGGTCAAGGGCAGCATGCCCTGCTTCTTCAAGTTGGTCTCTGAGAAGAGGACAGAATGGCAATGAGGAGAAAATAAAGAAAACAAGACAGAAAAAAAGAAAGTTGGGAACAAGAGGGAGCTTGGGGAATTGGCTCGTATCGAGCTCCATTGTGTAAACTGAGAGGCCTTCTACCACAGCGGGGCAGATCCATTACATGCCAAGTCAAGTTCATAGAGAACAATGTGCACATTCAAAGTGTGATCTTGTTTCTAACCACGTTTCCCCTTTTGTGCAATGGGTATCATGATAGCTACATGAGCTCCGTCTCAGCACAGATAGTCTCAGATTGAGCAGGTTCCCACCAAAAGCTTTTCCTCTCATGCTACCCACCCACATGCCCCGCCACACCCCTATAATCTCTAAGCGTACCGTGGATCCTGGCGAAGCTCTTGACGAGGATGACCCTGCCTCCCAGGTGTCTGGGCTCCAGGGCTGCGTGCTCTCTGCTCGAGCCCTCTCCGTAGTTGTCATCCCCCACAACCACCCACGACAGACCGTTAGCCTGGAGGGAACAGAGAGAATATTTCTAAAAATCAGATTCTAATTTAAATATTGTCATTCTGGGACAGCCCAACAGTACACAGCCTCTATAGGTACTCTCCTGACAGTTACGGTCGGTCACACCTTGTAGTGGCGAGCCACGTCAGGCACGCCCCCGTACTCTCCAGTCAGCCGGTTCTTGATCTTGTTGACAGCGTCGTTCTCAATGTTGATTGCTCCGATGAGCATGTTGTTGGAGATGTTGTCGAGGTGACCGCGAAACTTGAGCCAGGGGCCGGCGGCGCTGATGTGGTCTGTGGTGCACTTGCCTTTCACCTGCGGAACAGGAAGGAAGAAAACAGACCGTAGGGTAAATGGCCATCCAAATGTGGTACCACATGCCTGAACAAACATCTGCCAACTCTGTGGTTTCTAACTCTTTAATAGTTGTAAAGCCACAGTTGAAGGCCTCTCAATTCCAACCATGGTCCTTGGTGGAGGATAGAACTCAGCCAAACAATGAGAAGAGGCCTTCCTCATCATATAGCCATCTTGACATACACCTCTCCCCTTCCCTCACCTTGATCAGCACTTGCAGGTCCTCAAGGTCCTTGCCATTCCACTTGTCAAAGGGCTCCAGCAGCTGCAGGCGGGTGCTGGTGGGGCTGACGTCCACCATGACAGAGCCACTCTCGGCAGGGGGGTGTTGGTAGGTGTCCTGGCCGGGGTCAAAGTCACGGGCAGGTAGCTCATCGCCATTGGGTGGCTCCAACTTGAATTTCTCACCATTGGCAGCGGTGAGGTAGTCCGTCTCAGGATCGAACTTCAGGGTACCTGCGATGGCCAAGGCTGTGACAATCTGTATAGGAAGAGAGAGGGTTATTAAGGCAGTTACAGGAGGACATAGTGTGGACGTCATAATATAAGAAGTGTGTGTGTTGTAATTATTGGTACCTCAGGGGATGTGACGAACGCATGAGTGGCAGGGTTAGCATCATTCCTGGAAGTGAAGTTCCTGTTGTAGGAGGTGACGATAGTGTTCTTCTCCCCCATCTTCACATCCTTCCTGTCCCACTGGCCAATGCAGGGTCCACAAGCGTTAGCAAGGACCACTCCACCCACATCCCTCAGGATCTTAGACTGAAGGAGAAGAAAAAAAACAAGAATGTACCTACAAATCAAGTAAAAGGGCAACTAGTTTGGCAATGGACTTTTTTTCCCCCCCAAAAGGTTTGAACTCACAAAGCCATCTCGCTCGATGGTGGCACGGATCTGCTCAGAGCCGGGGGTGACAGTGAACGCAGCCTTGCACTTCAGGCCTTTGTCTAGGGCCTGTTTGGCCAGGGAAGCAGCGCGGCCCATGTCCTCATAGCTGGAGTTGGTGCAGCTGCCAATCAGACCTATTGGGACCACCAGAAATCAGGTTAATAACAAAGACATGAGAAACGCAGATGATTTTAACAGTCATGTAAATATGCCTGCAAATATGATAATGAAATGTTACTGTACTTTCCTATTATAGGGCTTTCCTTGAATATTAACAGCGAGCAAAATGTAGACTTTAAGGGAGTGTTAAAGATACTGTGTGACTGCTGGTGCTGATACTGACCCACTTTGACCTCCAGGGGCCAGCCGTTCTTTTCAGCCACAGCACCAATCTCAGACACTGGGTGGGCCAGGTCAGGAGTGAAGGGCCCGTTGATATGGGGCTTCAGCTGCCAGGGACAGAAGACAGACAAACAGTTAGCATTGACAATGCATGTATTTTCTTGAGAAGATATTCTATACATACAAGTAATGGATGTCAGCCTAAAAACAGAGTGGACTCACCTCACTCAGGTTGATCTCAATGACCTGGTCGTACTTGCAGCCTTTATCAGGGACCAAGTCATCCTTATGCTCGTCAGCCAGGGCAGCGATATCTGAAAGTAGATGGAAAAAGTCCAAAAGAGAAAACAAAAATGCTTAAGGACTATGCTGTATGTGTATCAGTGGCTGCGAGACTAAAATTGAAGGAATTGTGAAATAACGGGCTTTAAAAATATTCCGGAATGTCTTATTGTGAGTACTAACCTGCACGTCCAGTCTTATTCAGGTAAGTCTTCATGCGGTGGTTGTAGGGGAAAACAGAGGTGGTAGCCCCAATTTCAGCTCCCATGTTGCAGATAGTTGCCATACCTGCAACCAGGAGTGGGGATAGTCACATCAAGTTTATGCAAACTAGCACCAAATCAAGACCAAACCACTGGACGAACTCAACTGAAACAAGCAGTGTTAAAACAAACAGCGTAGAGTAGTTTACTCACTAGTTCAGGTAAACCTTACTATCTTTAGGCCTCACCGGTGCAGGAAATGGAGTCGACGCCTGGGCCATGGTACTCCACGATGGCTCCAGTGCCCCCCTTCACTGTCAGGATCCCAGCCACCTTCAGGATAACATCCTTGGGAGAAGTCCAGCCCGATAGACTACCTGTCAGCTTCACTCCAATCACCTGATGGGTAGGAGGGAGTTATTACTACATTTGTGAAAGGTCATACATACAGTGAGGGAAAAAAGTATTTGATCCCCTGCTGATGTTGTACGTTTGCACACTGACAAAGAAATTATCAGTCTAGAATTTTAATGGTAGGTTTATTTCAACAGTGAGACAGGATAACAAAAAAAAAATCCAGAAAAACGCATGTCAAAAATGTTATAAATTGATTTACATTTTAATGAGGGAAATAAGTATTTGACCCCTCTGCAAAACATGACTTAGTACTTGATGGAAAAACCCTTGTTGGCAATCACAGAGGTCAGACGTTTCTTGTAGTTGGCCACCAGGTTTGCAACACATCTCAGGAGGGATTTTGTCCCACTCCTCTTCGCAGATCTTCTCTAAGTCATTAAGGTTGAGGCTGACATTTGGCAACTCGAACCTTCAGCTCCCTCCACAGATTTTCTATGGGATTAAGGTCTGGAGACTGGCTAGGCCACTCCAGGACCTTAATGTGCTTCTTCTTGAGCCACTCCTTTGTTGCCTTGGCCGTGTGTTTTGGGTCATTGTCATGCTGGAATACCCATCCACGACCCATTTTCAATGTCCTGGCTGAGGGAAGGAGGTTCTCACCCACGATTTGACGGTACATGGCCCCGTCCATCGTCCCTTTGATGCGGTGAAGTTGTCCTGTCCCCTTAGCAGAGAAACACCCCCAAAGCATAATGTTTCCACCTCCATGTTTGACGGCGGGGATGGTGTTCTTGGGGTCATAAGCAGCATTCCTCCTGCAAACACAGCGAGTTGAGTTGATGCCAAAGAGCTCCATTTTAGTCTCATCTGACCACAACACTTTCACCCAGTTGTCCTCTGAATCATTCAGATGTTCCTTGGCAAACTTCAGGCGGGCATGTATATGTGCTTTCTTGAGCAGGGGGACCTTGCGGGTGCTGCAGGATTTCAGTCCTTCACGGCATAGTGTGTTACCAATTGTTTTCTTGGTGACTATGGTCCCAGCTGCCTTGAGATCCTTGACAAGGTCCTCCCGTGTAGTTCTGGGCTTGATTCCTCACCGTTCTCATGATCCTTGCAACTCCACGAGGTGAGATCTTGCATGGAGCCCCAGGCCGAGGGAGATTGACAGTTATTTTGAGTTTCTTCCATTTGCAAATAATCGCACCAACTGTTGTCAGCTTCTCACCAAGCTGCTTGGCGATGGTCTTGTAGCCCATTCCAGCCTTGTGTAGGTCCACAATCTTGTCCCTGACATCCTTGGAGAGCTCTTTGGTCTTGGCCATGGTGGAGAGTTTGGAATCTGATTGATTGCTTCTGTGGACAGGTGTCTTTTACACAGGTAACAAGATGAGATTAGGAGCACTCCCTTTAAGAGTGTGCTCCTAATCTCAGCTCGTTACCTGTATAAAAGACACCTGGAAGCCAGAAATCTTTCTGATTGAGAGGAGAGTGCTCCTAATCAAATACTTATTTCCCTCATTAAATTGCAAATTAATTTATAACATTTTTGACATGCTTTTTTTCTGGATTTTTTTGTTGTTATTCTGTCGCTCACTGTTCAAATAAACCTACCATTAAAATTATAGACTGATCACTTCTTTGTCAGTGGGCAAATGTACAAAATCAGCAGGGGATCAAATACTCCCCCCCCCCCCCCCCCACTGTACATACATACACACACGTAGGAAGGAGATAGAGACATGAGTGGGTGAAGGGAATGTAGTGAGGTTGTTCACTGTCATAGCAGCTCACATTGGGACACTTGAGCTCCCATGGGATACCAGCCATGACATCCACAGCGTCAGCGCCACCCACTCCGATGCAGATGGAGCCCAGGCCGCCCCCATTAGGTGTGTGGGAGTCTGTACCAATCAGCAGGACTCCTGGGTAGGCATAGTTCTCTAGAATTATCTGTCAAGGGTAAGTGAAATCTGTTAGCCAATGCACAACAATCCTTTAACTTATTGATCTCAATAATGTCAAGATCTGATTGTATAATAGGTTTGATCTCATGAGTGAACAATGCATTCTGCTACTTGTTTCACAGCAGTATTCCTGAGCTCTAATCTAGTTGTTAGACTAATTTCAGAAGTAGATATTGTTCAAATACAAATTAGTCTCATGGCAGCTCAATCTGACCAGTTATCCTTTATTATACCAGTATAGTTCCAGTACCTGGTGAATGATTCCAGAGCCTGGTTTCCAGAAGCCAACTCCATATTTGGCTCCAGCTGTTGCCAGGAAGTTGTAAACCTCCTGATTCACTTCCTGGATTAAAAAGGACCAGGGAGAAGAGGTTGGGGTGTCAGTTGAGGAGAATATATTTTTAGCTGGTAGTCCCCTTTATATAACCTTCACAGCACATATTTGGCTGCAGATCTTAATTCCCCTTTAATCCCTGTTCCTCAATTTGACCTCTGTGCAATTGGATGGAGTAAGTGTCACCCATGCCAAATATTCCTCAGGGCTTTGCATTGTCTAAAAATATAATGTGATGCCGGTGTGTAGCAGTTAACCAACATTCCCTCTCATTTGGGTCAACGCAATACTTATGGTAGGCTGTCATTGTAAATAATAATAATTTGTTCTTAACTGACTTGCCTAGTTAAATAAATAAAAATTGGTTACCCCTAGGAACTTGTGATACCATGGAAAAGATGATCCTCTGTAGAACACCCTAAATCTCAGACAACAGAAATCAGCTGGACAGCCCAAAAACATCTAGACAGGCCCTTGAGTTTCCTCTGCTCCCTACTGACCTTGGCCCTCTTTAGATCCTCGACGCCTCCAATCTGCGCCTCAATCAGGTGGTCACAGTGGATGGTTGAGGGCACGGCCACCTTGGGCAGGCCGCTGCTGATGAACTGTAGCATGGCCATCTGGGCCGTGGCATCTTGCATGGCCACGCGGTCCGGACGCAGACGCAGGTAAGTGCGGCCCCTGGCGATGTCCTGCCCCACAGGGTCATCCAGGTGACCGTACACAATCTTCTCCGACAAGGTGAGGGGGCGATTGAGCCTGAGGTGAGAGGAGGGCGGGGATTGGAGGACGGTGTGGTTAGAATTCAACTTCTAAAATACATTTTAAAAAGGTTAACTCACTAGGTCGAATGCTTTGTAATCTAAAGTTAGCTCAGTGTGGCCAGTGTTGCTGAACATGAGAAGTCTACACACTAACATGCCAAAGGATTTAGTGAGCAGTTGTAATGGGCATGTCATAGTAGTAGTGGTTATTAACAGAGGAACACTGAGGAGCGCTGGGTGTGAGGTTGGAAAGGAAGCTACTGACCTCTTGCGCACAATGTTGATGTTCTCATGCAGTTTCTCATAGCTGATGCTGGTGCCAGGCTCAAAGCGACTCATGGCAACCTTGGGCTTGGCGTTGAAGGCTGCAGAAACATGGAGACGCCTTGCCCCTTCTCCAAGGACAAGCTAAAGGAAAGGGGGGGGGGGGTACATTTGTGTGAGCCATCAGATCCATCAGAACCATCAGATCCTCCTCTCCACCCTCTCCGGCGCGGCCCACGCTTGGATTGCGTCCTACCTGACAGGTCGCTCCTACCAGGTGGCGTGGCGAGAATCTGTCTCCTCACCACGTGCTCTCACCACTGGTGTCCCCCAGGGCTCTGTTCTAGGCCCTCTCCTATTCTCGCTATACACCAAGTCACTTGGCTCTGTCATAACCTCACATGGTCTCTCCTATCATTGCTACGCAGACGACACACAATTAATCTTCTCCTTTCCCCCTTCTGATGACCAGGTGGCGAATCGCATCTCTGCATGTCTGGCAGACATATCAGTGTGGATGACGGATCACCACCTCAAGCTGAACCTCGGCAAGACGGAGCTGCTCTTCCTCCCGGGGAAGGACTGCCCGTTCCATGATCTCGCCATCACGGTTGACAACTCCATTGTGTCCTCCTCCCAGAGCGCTAAGAACCTTGGCGTGATCCTGGACAACACCCTGTCGTTCTCAAATAACATCAAGGCGGTGGCCCGTTCCTGTAGATTCATGCTCTACAACATCCGCAGAGTACGACCCTGCCTCACACAGGAAGCGGCGCAGGTCCTAATCCAGGCACTTGTCATCTCCCGTCTGGATTACTGCAACTCGCTGTTGGCTGGGCTCCCTGCCTGTGCCATTAAACCCCTACAACTCATCCAGAACGCCGCAGCCCGTCTGGTGTTCAACCTTCCCAAGTTCTCTCACGTCACCCCGCTCCTCCGCTCTCTCCACTGGCTTCCAGTTGAAGCTCGCATCCGCTACAAGACCATGGTGCTTGCCTACGGAGCTGTGAGGGGAACGGCACCTCAGTACCTCCAGGCTCTGATCAGGCCCTACACCCAAACAAGGGCACTGCGTTCATCCACCTCTGGCCTGCTCGCCTCCCTACCACTGAGGAAGTACAGTTCCCGCTCAGCCCAGTCAAAACTGTTCGCTGCTCTGGCCCCCCAATGGTGGAACAAACTCCCTCACGACGCCAGGACAGCGGAGTCAATCACCACCTTCCGGAGACACCTGAAACCCCACCTCTTTAAGGAATACCTAGGATAGGATAAAGTAATCCTTCTCACCCCCCTTAAAAGATTTAGATGCACTATTGTAAAGTGGCTGTTCCACTGGATGTCATAAGGTGAATGCACCAATTTGTAAGTCGCTCTGGATAAGAGCGTCTGCTAAATG
The DNA here is from genome assembly GCF_034236695.1 of Oncorhynchus nerka. Taxonomy (NCBI): domain Eukaryota; kingdom Metazoa; phylum Chordata; class Actinopteri; order Salmoniformes; family Salmonidae; genus Oncorhynchus; species Oncorhynchus nerka. The sequence goes on along the minus strand of NC_088416.1, from coordinate 29,308,566 downwards.
ACTTAAATGTAATGTAAATGTAATTTTTAGTAATGATACATTGTTCATCATGTTCATCAACATGGAAGAGGATACAGGGGTTTTAAAGTTCCCTAATCATTGCAAACATAGGACCTAGTCTCCTCAAACTCAACTCTGGACCTCAAAGCCAGTTCCACTGTGTTCTCATTGCTGTACCAGGTGGGTGCAATTAATTATCAGGTAGATCAGAAAACCAGCAGGTTCCAGACCTTGTAGGGTAAGAGTTGAATACCCCCAACCAAGTCTATAGCCTAATGACCAGAAAGTTTAAACAGAGACATATAGGATTCATACTCTAAGAGAACAAGATAAAGTTTCACTTGTCTCAGTGTTAGGTTCTGTTATTATGGGGGTCATTTCAAGTAAGCATGTTGGCATTATCAACAGAGCCCAAGACATACAACATTATGGGTTTTCTTGCTGGTTGAAGAATCCAAAAGCCCAATAAAAAAATACCATAAAATGACTAATCTACAATCTGCGTGATCTCCATGTGACTTTCATGTTCCATGACCTCAGACACAATGGAGACTGACAGCAAGATTAACCAAGTAAAGACTACTAGATCATTGCATTACACTAAGTAAATCTGTCAGCCAGCTACTTGTCACTCATTTTCCCAAAATACACAGCACCTAAAGTTTAGAATGAGTAGCCTAAGTGTTGGGTAAATTAGTGTTTAGCCCTAAAGGAGACTCCTAATCCCTACACATTAGCACAGCCAATTTTGTGACAGCTCAAGTAGCCTAACCTAGCTATGATTTTCAACATTGCATCAACACAGCCAATCGTCCTCAATAAGATGTTAATCAGCCGGTCTAACATGAGTTATCTAGAGTGAAAAGACGTAAGCAAATGGAATATCACAACCAACTGAGAAAAATCAGTAATGTTAATTTGCCGAATCAAATATAAATCTAACTCATATTAGCAGGCCCTTGGTCAAATATTTTCACAGACGTAGCAGAACAGCATTGGGCAGTGTCCATTCAGATAATTTCATTAGGTTTTTAATAAGATCATATCATGTTCAGTTAAATTTCTATATTTGGTGCCTCATTGTCCAACACCGTGATTTGACTAAATGTGTTATCAGGCGTAGAAAACAGACAAGTGCGCACTTAACTTCAGTAACCTTGAATCACCTTGCACACAACTAGACAATTGGTGCAATTTGAAGCTCCCAATGTATTTTATTTCGACACCATATTGTATTGTAAACCAGCATTACAGATAAAGCGTTATTGTACACTTCCCAGACTAACTTGTAGCCGTTGCATGGAGCGCTAGTTAGTAACAGTCTAGACCGTGACCAAACGACATTGCGGCTGAGATGGATTGTTTACAATATTGATGGTTTATTTTATTTTTTTCGTTGTGGACAGCAATATCTCGTAATTCATTTTTAACTGAACATTTGTACTTGATGTATAGTGTTGAATATATTTACTAAAATAAAACGTTCTACTTACCCGAAGCCGAGTGACAGTCATACAATAGGACGCCATTTTGTTCACTGACAAAGATGTGTTGTTGTCAGGTGACGTCAGGAACCCTAATTTAAACGCGTCCATTATTTTTGTCCTGACAGGTGTTAAAACTGCGTACAAGTGTATATATCTGTGAATCCTTACGACAGACGCTAATAACGCAATGTCAAAATATAATATTTCCATACAATTGTCAAAGTGGTCCCAATAATGTAAGATATGCATAATGATAGAGTTTGTTTTTGTTTAGTACTTATCTGTAAGGTTGTTGTCATCAGCTCCCTATAATGAACTCATGCGCTCTCTATAATAAACTATGCACATAGTTAGCATACAGTTGATGCACTTTTACAGTTTAAAATTAGCTATTTTATTTTACCTTTATTTCACTAGGCAAGTCAATTAAGAATAAATTCTTATTTATAATGACGGCCTAGGAACAGTGCGTTAACTGCCTTGTTCAGGGGTAGAATGACAGATTTTTAGCTTGTCAGCTCGGGGATTGGAGCCACGAACCTTTCGGTTACTGGCCCAACGCTCTAACAACTAGGCTACCTGCTATGAGTTTTACTAATGCAAATTAATTCATTATTTACATAGTAGCCTATATATACTCTGACAAAACCACTGAAGACAATGACTGTGATGTGGCACAGCAGTAATATAATGAAGGTCCTGAAGAAGGTATTTTGACAGAGAACTTGGAATCTATAAAAAATATATATACCATTACTTTCAAGAATACATTTTACTCAGTACATTTCTTCCAGTACATGTCCTGGTCCTGGACCAATGATGTGTCCACATGGCTATAGATTGTTGTTGCATATTCAAAAATATAGCATACAAAATCAAATAAAAATATATAAAAAATGATATCAACCGTTAGAAAACAATTCTTAATTCTTAATGTTTGAAAAGTAGGGTTCACTCTGGAGGAGAAAGTAGAAAAAAGTAAAATAAAAATATATAAAAAATGATATCAACCGTTAGAAAACAATTCTTAATTCTTAATGTTTGAAAAGTAGGGTTCACTCTGGAGGAGAAAGTAGAAAAAAGTAGAAACCATGCCAATCTTACATGGTAACTTTACAGCCTTATGTAATTTCACCTGCAGAATGATTTCCCTAAACAAGTCTCAGCGGGAAGTTCAAGCAAATATTGTAAAAAAAACTTGTCTTTCTGTACTCTATATGGTTGGAACGACATTACCCACAACTCCTGCAAAACGTCATATCACTTACTTGCTGACTGGACAACCTTACAGCCCAATAAAATACGGGTCCTCCCCCTTCTCAGCCAATAGGGACTCTGTTGCTATCACCGCTTATATTTTTAGCAATGGCACAGTACTTACTTGGAGTTACACATATCCGTTCGCCAACTAAACTAGGATTTCGCTTTCTGGTTTTGCAGAACCATTGATGTAATTGTGTGGCTCATAGGTGGGGAAAAATAAAGAAAATGCATTTTACCATCGTTGTTCATACCAATATGTTCAATCATATCTACCAGGATTTGCAATCCTCAATAACCCGTAGCCTATTTCATATGATTTACTTATTTTGAAACTATAGGCTTATTACTGAAAGTCGACTATTCTCTCCTAGGTGTGTATGAATTTATTTGATAGTATACATTACAATAGTATGAAGAAAGTAGTCCCTATTCAGACCAACGTCACAAAATAGGGGGTGTGTGCGAAATGGTCCTGTATAAATGCGCAAGGTTGTCAAACAGTAAAGTTTTCTCGGGCAGTTGCAGACAATCTGTCTATGGTGGAAATGGAGAATGTATGAAGAGAGTACATTTCAATACCCATTTAACACACCACATTATATCTGCCTCTAAACAACTACTTTGAAAAGCCACATCACCTTCAAATGCAATGTAAAATATGGGAATTAAAACCGCAGGAACTGAACACAAGCTGCATTAGTAAGTATACACAGCGTCCGCATATAAACATGTATGGCATTGACATACATTTTTATGTATCTGCCATAACCGTACATTTGGCTAGATAGTGCATCCTCATGATTTAATAAAAAATGCTTTAGGACTCTCAAAATATGCCCTGCCTTTTGAGAATCGGACTCTAATTGGTTCAGTCATCCATTTTAGATTCTGTTTTTATTTTTAATTTTTAGACAGAACCACTCAAACTCGTATCGAGATGTATTTATTATTCTCATATACAACTGATCATTTCTTCCTGTTTTCGGGCAGGACCAATTTATTATTGAGCCGTTGTAGTTCTGCTCATCGGTCGACATAATGACACGAGACTGCAACATTCACCACTTAATTAGTCTCCTTATTTATTTACAGTGCCAATTTAAGATCTTCCAGTTTGTTAGAATAATAGTATCATATGTGTCCTTATTGGTGAAAGGTGGAATTGCCATCATGTAGAGAAGCAGGTATTGGACCTTTGGGATAGGCTTCACCACGGCACTTCAAAGCCATAAAGGCTACTGTCATTGCTCACCATCACTCTATTGCTTTACTGTGTTGCCTATTGTTTTGCTTGAGTTAACGAAGTTTGCCTACAAATTGTAGACAATGTTTTCACACCCCTTATCATCAATATCCAGGGTTGCTACTTTTTCTCTTTAATCTATTATTTATTATTAGGCTACCTGCCCATAAATGATTTAGGAGAATGTGTTCTGTTACAATATACAAGTATAGTATTCACTTGCATAAGCTTGCTACATTGTTACAATGAGTGGACAGATGTGTGCTTTATGGTGGTGATGATGCACTGTCAACATGTCAACAATCAGATTAGGTCATATAACCTACTGTTGGATTGTGTAGTCTATTTAGTAGTAGGACACAACTATGACAAACGAACATGTTTATGGTTGAATAATGTTGCATTAACTAATACAGAATATGCATTATAGGTCAATTGTCAACACTAACAACTAGGATCCATTTTGATACATGACTGGTTTTACTGTGTACTGTACATAAAGTCCCAGCTGCATAAGAACAACTTTATAGGGAAGAAATTGAATGATATTGGATATGACTGGTGGTTAATGCTTTTCGAAGATGTACTGTAAACTTGATTATCATTGGTTTAAATGTAGTCAAAGGTGAACGTTTGTCTGCTATATTCCAAACATCTCCTATTGAACAGTTTCACACCTTTCCAAATGAGTTTCTAAATAGATTTAACACAAGTAAAAATGACAAGGGAAGTCAGATTGTGTATTGTGTCTTGTTCTTGCCCATCTTCTAGTCATCGATGCAATGTTCTACCTGCAAACAGAGTAGCTATATCTCGTATCAATAATGATATATTTTTTTTGCTCAACCTAATCTGATTCACAATATAACATTCATTGTCCTTGATGCATACATTATAACCATGTTCTCATAGATCAAGTATACAGTTGTTAAATTTAGCTTGCTGGGTAATCCTGGCTGCTGGGCAATGTTTATGGTGCGTAGGTGGACTGTGTTGCACGTGTTGTGATGACGTTAATAGTGCTGCATGGTGGGAAATGGTGTCCTTTATGCACTGTAGCCTGTACCGTGCCATTTACAGTATGCAAAACATGCCTACATGTGAACTGTACACCCACAGCCTACTCTTGATTTGGAACTTTCTCTAATTGTGTAATCCTGAGTAGTGAAGCATCCGGCAGAAGCAGATTATCATGGCTTTCTACCTCAATCACTGCATCTGTTACACCCCCTCCACGTTGGCTGGCTAACCCATTCACTCTCTCATTATCCCTTCTGTTGAGCCTATTTGGTCTGCCTTTTACTTTCCTAGACCTAACACCATGTTTTTATTTTTCCACCAGTTGGACTCTTCTCATTACCTGGCAAGTCTTGTTACCTGTCAACTGAAAACAACTGTTTGGACTAGTTTTTGGCCTCCTGGTCACCAAGTCTGTCCATGTTGACCACCCAGGAAGAGGTTTAAAGATTCTGCCGGATTTCAACTGACCTGCAGTACATGTAGTGGAGAAGAAAACATCAGACTTCTACAAGCCAGAGATAACTGTTCCAGTATTGTCTCATTTTGGGCTTGATTTGAATACCTGGCTATCCAGACCAGGTACAGTCATGCACCTAGAGGTAAAGGTAGCTCTGAATTTCATTGTGTCCTACCTGTACAACAAACTGCCCCGTCGTCGTGCTGACCTCTTCGGGGAGGAGTTGGAGCAGATACTGTTGTCGCACTATGAAGGCCACTGGTACCCTGAAGCTCCTCTGCGGGGCTCTGCCTTCCGCTGCTTGCACCTAGGGGCCCCCAGTGACCCAGTGGTGGAGCTAGCTGCCAGGAGAAGTGGACTGGACACAGAGGAAGTGCGTGCCAATGTCCCCCCTGAGCTGAGTGTGTGGATCGACCCCTATGAGGTGTCCTACCAAATCGGGGAGAAGGGAGCCGTTAAGGTCCTGTACTTTGAGGATCCATCCGGCTTAGGTGGAGAAGGCGAAATGGTGGAAGTAGTAAGTGGAGTGAGTAAAGGGGACATGGAGGTAGAGGAGGCCAAGAGCTTAGGGTTCAACCCTGAGGCCCAGGTGTTTGTTCCAATTGGAGCCCAGATATCTCCAGTTCTGCTTCCTTCCCTCTCCAGCACACCCGCACCCCTCTCGGCCTCATCCTGCCCAGTGATTTTCAGCTATCCCAGCTCCAGCACACCCACGAACCCAACTGCCCACTCCTCTAACACATCCACACCTTCCCCTCCAAGTGGGGGACTCCCTTACCCCCCCTCTCAGCAGCCAACGGTTGCCCTGCCCAGCACCCGTCCACCGCTGCAGCCCATCACCTTCACCACGGCCAGTTTCGCCGCAACAAAATTTGGCTCCACCAAGATGAAGAAGTGTGGCGGTTCCGGATCGGCTGGCGGCTCGGGTGTAGGCGTGCCCCCGCCACAGAGGATGCTCGCCCGTTCCCCCACCAACATCTCTCCCCCAGGGCTGCTGAAACACAAGCCCCTCTCAGTCTCCCTGCACTCCCTGGGGGTTCAGATCCCCAGCCAGCTCTCTCCTAATGCCAAAGAGTTTGTTTACCCGGCATCCCCAGGGCCCCTATACTTTGACAACGATGCTCCGCTCATACTTTCACACTCAAGCCCCTTCCAGCACCCTCACCCCACCCACCCCTCATTTGACCCATTCTCCAGCCCCCACCTGGTCCAGCTGTTGGTGTCATTGGTGGTAGCGGTGGGATTTCTTACATGGAGCAGCCCTCATTTGTGGAAGGTATAGGGGGGTATAACCTGCAATATCCCAGCCAGGCCTTCCAGCCAGTGGTGCTGGCCAACTAAGCCTTTCTTATGAGTATTTCTGTTGCAGCAGTAGGGCAGTAATGCTCAAGTATTTTTTGGGAAAATTGTTCTTACTGATACTACATTGTATAATTTGTTTTATTACTACTACAACCTCTACTATATATTTCAATATGATTATTTCCATATCATTTAATATTCTGTTTTTTTGTTGTGGATTTTGATTTCAGTTTCTCTAACCAGAGGAGTAACCAGCCTCCTATTGCACAGATGTTTTCATTGAATGTTCACCAGAGTAAAATGCCCTTCAGCTTTGGTCTATTGACAGCAGTATGATAGTTATATTTTGCACTCCACTGTCACGCTGTGAAAAAGGACCAATGTCCTGTAAGATGGCTTTGGAAAGCTTAGCGCTTTGCAATCTGCTCGGCCTTAGTTATCAAAAATGCACAGAGGGGTTTGTGTGGGTTTGATGAGGTCTTATTCATGCTAACAAGTGTTTAATGTGCTCTTCTGTGGCTTATGGTCATTGTGAATATAGTGGGCCTGTTACTAGAGCCTTGAAACATATCACACACCATGTCTGAATCGGTTTGGTGCAAGGGATCAGTATTTGCCATTCATCAGCTCTGAAATGTGTTCATGGACATGCTAAGAAAGGGAGCCTGTGTGTAGTGTCTTGGCAATGGGGGGTTTAATGTGCAGGGTATGAGGAAATGGATCTGTCATGACAGGAAGAATTACTGCCAGGGAGGTCAGCGAACCTTGGTGAAAGTGAGGCAAGTTGATCTTTGTCTTCGGATATGACTACTAATCTCCCACACACGCACAGGCACATAGAATCTGTCAGCAGTGTGTGAAGGTGAACGGGCGTTGTTGGAGGAGAATAGGATGCTGCTAAGCAATGGGGATTGTGATGAATGGCTTAGCGGGACTTTGACTATGAAGGAGAGGTCTTACTCTGCAGGGAAAAGAGGACGGGGAGGGAGTAAGGAGAGGGGAAATGGATGGCAAGGCAGAGGCATCGATGACGTTTTAACACCTTTTGGCATCTTGGGTGCAATGGCTTTAGACTGACACTTCAAAACCCGGAGCACATTTCTGTAGAACTTTAGTGGCGTTGCAGCCAAAGGCCCACGCTAGGTCCCCTGCTCTTTAAGCCCTTAATTATCTCTGTTCCAGTTGCTGCTCCAGTGGGAGACCAGCATCATATAATGAGATGTTTTCCTTTTCAATTTCCAGGACTATGAATGTTAACTAAACCTGTGTTTTTGTCACTTTATGATGCCATGTCAGATCATTCTCATATTGATGGTGGTGATACCCTGTCTCCATATAGGTAATAGAGGGGGCAGTAATTGTCACCAGGGTTCAGGCAGCCTCCTAATCCCACCTTTCCTTTTGAGCCATCCAGCACTTCATATTATTGGGCTATAGATGCCATGTGATTTCCCCCCCCCAACCATGATGTTACAGCTGCATCTGCTAAGAAATGTTGGATCTGTTCCAATGAGATTTGGATAGCAGGGGGAGTGTCCCTAGTCATCATCTGAATGTTTTCTAGATTGTGCCCATAAACATCTGTGTATAAGCTAACATAAATACTCTTAACTTGTGCTCACACCGGTAATTGCTGTGATAGTCGGTCATATGCGTGTCATTCAAAATGTTTATTTTTCTTTGCGTCCAGGGGTTGGGTTGGGAGGTTTGGGTCGGATCTCTTTATAAATGTAATGGTTGTGAGGGAAGGGGTCATTTTTACATTTGTAATTTATTTTAAATTTTCTATATTTTTCCTATGTTTTTTCAAAAGTAATGAAGTACTTTTGTAAAGTTGAGAGAGAAGTTATAACGGTAGGAATATGTATATATTTCTTCAGGTTTCCTTTGTTTAGTTATGTGCTGAAGTTATTACAAAGATAACTAAATATATATGCAAGTTGGGAATAAATAAAGATGTATTGAATGTGGATTGTACCTTGTACAGAATTTGTCCAATAAAAGACAGGTAAATGTAATTTGTTAAATTGGGTTTTTGAAGAGCTTCAGAGAGGAATGTTTACAATGGGTGGATAGAGAGTCCGACAGCATCATTCTCAGTCTGTTTCTAAGGACAGTCTGATAACTTGTGTAAGATTTCTGTTCCTTCATAGTTTATACACTTAAACCAAAAATCTCCACATTTAAACCAAATCCCCTTAGTAGTGCTCGTCTCTTACTAATTATTTCCCTTATTCATTCATATTCCATCTACATATTGTCCAGTGCCATACATCTTTGCTTTATACCACTAACCTTATTTGTGTGACTGAACAGTCCTACTGTGACTGAACAGTCCTACTGTGACTGAATTGGCTGCCAATTTCATTCTCACACAAAGACTGAGGGAAAGCAACAACAAAAAAATGTTCCTGCAGTCTAATCCTTGAGTATTCACCTCGCATCCATGTGGTAACATTCCCCTGCTCCCGCTACTATAGCCATAACTAAGACTGTCTTTACTCACACTGACCCTGGTCCAGTGCAATGTGTAACTAACGCCATATTCTAGACCACAATTGTGGGAGGGTCTTAGCCCTTTTCAACCACAAATATTCCGATACATTTCATCAAGCGTTTCAAGCAGGTTTAGGAGGAGGATAGTCATTGAATGTGCTGTGATTATGATCAGTGACGGGTCAATCCTGGTGGTGAACAGCCTAGTGATGGAGCTATTTTTTTTGTTCGTTCATGTTGATTCAGTGAGATTTTTGGTTTCCAAAATCCCTACAAGCATCCCAAAGTGCTGCCTTCCCCCATTGCTTAAGTAATGGTCAGATTACTCTTGGTAATCGGATGTGTGCTGTATTTAATTCCCTGTGCCTGCAAAGCGGGTCTGGAGGTTTGAGTGGTGGCTTGGAGGCCATGTTGCGGTCACTGACCGCCTGCCAATGGGAAGGCCAGAGGACTGTGACGTTTGAGGGATGGGAGCTGCTCTACTTAGAAGTTCTGATGGATTACAGGAAGACAATAGATATTGTTTCACATTGGCTTTTTGGTCACAGGATGGACAGTGTTTTGTTGTGGTATAGTGGTTGGCTGTTGGTATATGTCTTGCATTTTTAAAATGAGTAACAGATTACACTATCCTCTTTGTAATTAAAAAGTTGTTTTTTAAATCCACACTAAAAGCAGGCTGTTCTATCACAAGGATTGAATCAAAGTGAGAAACAGAGTTTTGTATTGTCTTTTGCTTATCGATCTGTGTGTTTTATTTAGCACTTTGGACTATTTTGTTGTAATAAAGAGGTATTTTCTATTTAAAATTTAAGAATAACTGGATATAATTGAATAAAGTAAAATATTAATATAGTACTTTCTTTTTTGCCTGTATTTTGTTATCATTTTCCTATTTTGTATCTGATCTGTACACCCTGTAGATGTGTATGAACCTTTCACTACTGAAATGCAATGACCTGTTTTCTGTGCTCCCCCATGGGAATGGGGACTTACTACTGCACTTTCTTATTGTATCAGATTCTTTTTTAAGTTTGTAATAAAACAATTGCAAAAATAAGCATGGAAAATAATACAATTCTCTTGTCATTTTTGTCTGTTAATCCAATGTGACAAATCCTGGCAAAATAATTATTACAAAATAATTTAGAATAGTGTTTGATGGCCTACTTGTGATCAGGAATTCTAGTATTTATGTTCCCCTGCGGTATAAAAAGCCCTCACAAGGTTGTAGAAAATAAACATGTATTTCATAGCATTGCAATACATTCTAATATTGATGTAAACAAATTGAAGTCTGATTAATAATTCAACCCAGATCTGAAAATCTCATAGCTCATCTCACAAACTCTTCTACTTACACAGCAGACAAATATTACCTAATTTCATCACCTCGAAAATATGGCCGGTGCATTATTTTGACTGTGTTAGTATATCTGTCAGATGTTTGCATGACTCCCTGTTGTGAATCCACTGGGCTCTGCTCTTCTATGGCGTGTCGATGTTTGGCATTAACATGCTTGGTCAGCTACTCCTTGTGGCTCCCTTTATCTCCTCACCACATCTCATTCCCGTCCTCCATCACCCTCTCATCTTCTCTTTATCTCCGCTCTGTTCTCTCACCAAATCCCTATTTTTCCCCTTAACCTTTCCGCTCTCTATCCCATCGCATTTCCCCACTCGTCCCTCACCACCCCTCTCCTCTATCCCCCCTAGTCTTTGAGGCTGTGTTTACGCAACACTGCTCCCCTGTGTGTGGATGTGATCATTACGCAACATCTCATACACCATTGGAATACTAATGAAGATGAGGTAGGGGGATAGGCAGAGCAGAAACAGAGGACCTCAAATCTCTGTTTTTGTGTGGGTGTCTATGTGCGTGTGTGATAGACAGACAGCGCATGTGTTTGTGTGCATGAGGCAAGAAGAGTGATCTGCTCCCTTTGTCTCCCAGCATCACAATGTGCATCCTGTCAGTGTTGGTCAAAAACACCGCTTTTTGTAGATTGTTCAGGCAAGGTCAAGGCAAGGGCTCACCTTTCATTGAATTCCACTTCATTAATATGCATGATACATATCCCATACATGGGTACATACAGATTAAAAAACACAACAGGAAATGCATCTTAATTTAAAAGAGAAGCAACAAAATGCACTTGACAGGGAAAGTTTGAAATGTAATCAAAGTAATGTTTATCCTATCAGGAGTGTTATAGCTGTTAAAAGAGACAGTTGTCATTTTTTTTTGACTGTTTTCTACATACAAAGAGGCTATTCTTTTAGGATGACCTTGGCTGTTTGTGTTGTGAAGGGATGTTTCAACCTGGAGTCGGTTTTCTATGCAGATCTGGTAGGAGGTAAATGTAATTGTATTCATGAACCATGTAAAAAGGAATAATTCAGTCCCCAACACCTAATTGAGAAGACTTCATTATCCTGAAACAAGTGTAACATAAGGAACATCTGACATCACAAAAAGCTAACTTCCAGTTAATTTCAAAATAAACATTTAGTATTTTACAAGATGTTTCAAACAAAAAATAAAATAAATATTTTGTAACCTTGTGACTGCCCAAGGTCAAACGCTACAACAGTAAAGGTGGAGCTAAAAACAGGAAGTACACTACATGACCAAAAGTATGTGGACACCGGCTCGTCAATCATCTCATTCCAAAATCATGGGCATTAATCTGGAGCTGGTGCTATAACAGCCTTCACTGCTATAACTCTTTGCTGCTATAACAGCCTTCACTCTTCTGGGAAGGCTTTCCACTAGATGTTGGAACATTGCTGCGGGGACTTGCTTCCATTCAGCCACAAGAGCATTAGTGAGGTTGTCACTGATGTTGGGTGATTAGGCCTGGCTTGCAGTCTGCGTCCCAATTCATCTCAAAGGTGTTCGATGGAGTTGAGGTCAGGGTTGTGTGCAGGCCAGTCACTTCTTCCACACCGATCTCGACAAACCATTTCTGTATGGACTTTGCTTTGTGCGCAGGGACATTGTCATGCTGAAACAGGAAAGTGCCTTCCCCAAACTGTTGCCGAAAAGTTGGAAGCACAGAATTGTCTAGAATGTCATTGTATGCTGTAGCATTAAGATTTCCCTTCACTGGAACTAAGGGGCCTAGCCCGAACCATGAAAAACAGCCCCAGACCATTATTCCTCCTCCACCAAACTTTACAATTGGCACTATGCATTGGGGAAGGTAGCGTTCTCCTAGCATCCAACAAATCCAGATTTGTCTGTCGGACTGCCAGATGGTGAAGCATGATTCATCACTCCAGAGAACACATTTCCCCTGCTTCAAAGTCCAATTTCTGGGCGCTTTACACCACTGACGCATGGGGATCTTGGGCTTGTGTATGGCTGCTCGTCCATGGAAACCTACTTAATGAAGCTTCTGACGAACAGTTATTGTGCTGACGTTGCTTCCAGAGGCAGTTTGGAACTCTGTAGTGAGTGTTGCAACCAAGGACAGACGATTTGTACACTCTACAGCACTCTGCGGTCCCGTTCTGTGAGCTTGTGTGGCCTACCACTTCGCGGCTGAGCCGTTGTTGCTTCTAGATGTTTCCACTTCACAATAACAGCAGTTACAGTTGACCAGGGCAGCTCTAGCAGAGAGGAATTTGACGAACTGACTTGTTGGAAAGGCGGCATCCTATTACGGTGCCACATTGAAAGTCACTGAGCTCTTCAATAGGGCCATTCTACTGCCAATGTTTGTCTATGGAGATTGCATGGCTGCATGCTCGATGTATACACCTGTCAGCAACGGGTGTGGCTGAAATAGCCCGAATCCCCTAATTTTAAGGGGTGTCCACATACTTATGCATATACAGTGCATTTGGAAAGTGTTCAAACCCCTTCCCTTTTCCACATTTTGTTACGTTACAGCCTTATTCTAAAACTGATTAAAAAATAAATCCTCATCAGTCTACACACGATACCCCATAATGACAAAGCAAAAAGGTATTTAAAATTAAAAACTGAAATATCACATTTACTAAGTGTTCTGACCCTTTGCTATGAGTCTCGAAATTGAGCTTATATGCATCCTGTTTCCATTGATCATCCTTGACATTTTTCAACATCTTGATTGGAGTCCACCTGTGGTAAATTCAATTGATTGAAATGTTTGTGGTCATACCACATCATTAAAAACATAGGTGCTGGGCTAATAAAGAATACTAGTATAGAACAAGAAGGCCCGCACACTGTAAAGCTCCCAATTCACCACTTTACTGACAACGTTTACATCCAAAGCGGTTCATTGTCAGGTCAAACAAACAAACTGAGTGCTCATATCCCGAAATATACACATTTCACCTCACATGACCATTGCAGACATGATGCATGGTGGGTACAAAAACAATTAGTCTATCTCTAATAATTTAATAACAAGGAGATGGGTACATGTACTAGTTCCAGAAAATAATATATATTTACAAAATTACCAAGTAGGTGACCTGGAAGGCAAGACAAATTAACGTGATATATTCATGTAAAAAATGGTTTGATATTAAACTCTTGCGGCAGGGTAGCCTAGTGGTTAGAGCGTTGGACTAGTAACCGAAAGGTTGCAAGTTCGAATCCCCGAGCTGACAAGGTACAAATCTGCCGTTCTGCCCCTGAACAGGCAGTTAACCCACTGTTCCTAGGCTGTCATTGAAAATAAGAATTTGTTCTTAACTGACTTGCCTAGTAAAATAAAGGTCAAATTAAAAAATCTTGGTTCAGACCTCTATGAGATATGGTACACAAACGGTGAATCCAATACAATTCTCTTCTCAATAATAGATTATCAGTATCAATTCAATTGAATTGCACATGATTTGGAAAGGCACACGCGCGTCTATATAAGGTCCCACAGTTGAAAGTGCATGTCAGAGCAAAAACCAAGCCATGAGGACGAAGGAATTGTCCGTAGAGCTCCGAGACAGAATTGTGTCGAGGCACAGATCTTTGGAAGGGTACCAAAAAATGTTTGCAGAATTGAAGGTCCCCAAGAACACAGTGGCCTCCATAATTCTTAAATTGAAGAAATTTGGAACCACCAAGACTCTGGCCGCCCAGACAAAATGAGCAATCGGGGAAGAAGGGCCTTGATCAGGGAGGTGACCAAGTACCCGATGAGAACTCTAGAGGTCCTCTGTGGAGATGGGAGAACCATCTGGGCATTGGGCCAGTAACCGAACGGTTGCTGGATCAAATCCCTGAGCTAACAAGGTAAAAATATGTCGTTCTGCCCCTGAGCAAGTCCGTCAGTTCCCCGTGCGCTGAAAACATGGATGTCTCTGATTCAGAGGGGTTGGGTTAAATGCGGAAGACACATTTCAGTTGAAGTCATTCAGTTTTACAACTAGTTATCCCCCTTTAAGACAATGTAGAAGTGGCAGCGGGACAAATCCTTGCGTGGCCCAGCCAGAGCCTGGACTTGAACCCGACCAAACATCTCTGGAGAGACCTGAAAAAAGCTGTGGAGTGATGCTCCCCCATCCAACCTTTGCAGAGAAAAATTGGAGAAACTCCCCAAATGCAGGTGTGTGTAGCGTCATACCCAAGAAGACGTGAGGCTGTGATTGCTGCTAAAGGTGCTTCAACAAAGTACTAAGTAAAGGGTCTGAATACTTCTTAAAATTTTTATACATGTGCAAAATGTTCTAAAAACCTGTTTTTGCTTTGTCATGTAGATTGAAGAGGAATTTCTACAAAGAAAATGAACAGGTTGGGATAACTCGGAGTTTAATTTCTACATACAAACTGGCTTCGATCCAGCTTTAACTTCATATCATACTAAAATGAACATCATACCTAAATGGTCTATCGATCTGACAAGATTCTGCACCAAGCTTAAAATCACTGTTAAAACAACTATATGCCTAAGCATAAAAGATAAGAATGTCAGCGCAATGCAATGCCTTCCATTGAAACAAATTCAGTAAATATTTGTTTTGATCCTTTAATATACAGACATAAGTACATACACTTAGTGTAAAACAGATGCAAACATTACACCATTAACACATTTTCGTGCAGCAGGATTACTGGGAAACTTAATTGGAAGCACACATTACTTTGCGCCATTTCAACATTTTGTCTATCATAGTTATTTTACAGAAACACACCAGAAACAAAGCAGAGTCAAATTAATATTATTGTCACATGTATGATTCTAATATGCATCAATGAAGATCGGCACAGGAAACACAAATTCATCAGACACTTAAGAGATTGAGTCCCTTTACTTAACAGTCTGTTATGTAGTATTTGCAACAATTGAGGCACAGCCACTTTGACAAACAGAACTCTGCGTCGACTCTGTACCTTGACCTATCATTTTTTATCAAACTTAACCAAAGCCACCTTTCTTGTGCTCACAATTCCTGTCAACATTGTCGTAGGCACCCCAACCCTTCAAAATTATTGGTATCCAATAAGATAGGAGCATTAAACAATGGAAGTGTTGGATGAGGTAAATAGGAAATTGTCTTTAGAAAAAAATATATATTTCTGTAAAATTCTGGTTGAAAACCTGTTTTAAAGAAAAAAAACATCAAAAACCACAGTTTGTCCATTGAGATCCCTGCTTAGTCATTGAGTCATTGTTTTCTTTCCTCTAAAGAAATATAAATCTGACAGATTGTTGCACATCAATCAATAGATGCATTGTTAAAATACAGCATTGATCATATAGCTATTCAACAAACATAAGGAATAGCAGTAAATTAAGATGGAAAAAAAAAAAACAGGTATTGACAGAATAACTCACTCTCAATCCCAGACAAACTACAGGAGGCACAAATAGATAGTGCCCTCTACTTGCAGTGTGCAATGAAATAAACCAACAAACATAGTAAAATACCCCTCCACCATTGAGGGCCCTTATTAATGCCTGACCTATGAGCAAAATACTGTTTTTGGGGGAAAGATATTAGAAGCATGTGTGTGGGTCATGTCGTAATAGGAAAAAAGTACCCGCCCCTATATCTAATCTTCACCCACAAGGTGTTGCCTTGGAAGGGTTGAGTGCAAAACAGGGGTAACACAATCTATGTGGTGCAGGGAGAATACTATGTAGTTCTCTACACACACACACCTCAGTGTGGTACAAGCAAAGACCAGACAACACCACTATCTCGCCCTTTCTCTTTTTATTTTATTTTACCTTTATTTAACTAGGCATGCCAGTTAAGAACAAATTCTTATTTTCAATGACGGCCTAGGAACAGTGGGTTAACTGCCTGTTCAGGGGCAGAACGACAGATTTGTACCTTGTCAGTAACCTTTCGGTTACTAGTCCAATGCTCTAACCACTAGGCTACCCTGCTGCCCCAATATCAATTATTTCCTCTGTGTAAGATCATGGCGGTGCAGCCCTCAATCGGTCCTGTCTGTTATTCATCGTTTTCTCCTCTACTCCATTATGAATAAATCAAGAGTTCCTTCTTCAGAGCCTCTGCATGAGTACTTGAAACAGAGGGGAGAGACAGTCAGTTACTGCAAACAGTGGGAAGAGGAGGGCAGGGGGACAACTTTCATTATTGACTACTGATCACTGATGATGTTCATGCTTTGGTCCACAAAACAACCCGTTAATACGCTGTATAAATGTGTGTGTAACTTCTCCAGCAGCTTTCTCTGACTCGTCTGGCCAGTGATAAGACCTGACTAGTAGTAATTGAGTCCCTGTATGTGTAGGAGCCAGTCGCTCTCTACAACCCTTCGTGTCCACCTCTCGTCATGTTGCTGCCGGGCTCACTGACAGTGTGTAACCATGCCTCCACTGTCGTGTTGGAAAGGATCTAGAACTTGACGCAGTGACCGGTGTTCACCATGAAAGCAGTGCAATTCAGATTCTCTTTGTCGGCGTTTTGGGGGGCGTTTTTATTTTTCGTTTCTTTTCTTGAAAGACAAAGTTTGTCCATTACAATGGTCCGTATTTGGCTTCATATCGGGACATAATGTTCTTGCAGCGACCACAGTCCTTTCGCAACTCAGCCACTTGTAGCCGCAACGCCGCATTTTCCCTCTCCAGAAACGAAGCGCGCACTGTGATCTGGTTCTCCTTCAGCCGCCGGGCGTCACGTGAACGTTTGGCTGCCACGTTGTTCTTCTTCCTCCTCGACCAGTATTTATCATCCTGTGGGAGACAGAGGATTTTAATACAAAATAATAGAATCAGTGTTGTGGAAACATCCCTAATCCCAGACAAGCCCCTTTATTTCATGGCTTACTACTCACTCATTAAATTTTGCTGGTGTAACATAGTGATACTACAATCTTCATCAACCAATGATTATTTGGTGCCCAATTGCAGTGGCTACATTCTCATTATCTTACAACCAGTTCCATCATTCATCACCTCCCTGAAACAAATATTCACCATATTCATCTTACCTTCTGCTCAGTGGGCACAAAGACCTTTTTGGCCTTCTTGATCATGGGTTGTGGTTTGAGGTCCTCGTCAGAGAACTTGTGTTTGCGTGGGTTGAACAGCTCACCCCCAGGCACGCTGGACAGCACCAGATCTGTGGGGTCCGGCTGGAAGTTGATGTCCACCTCAATGTCCTCTGGGTCGATGGGAGTGGGTGTGAGTCGGTCTGCAGACTTCCCCTCTAGAGGGAGACAAAGTGAATTCAATGAGGAGTATATTTTTAATTAATTTGGTGGCTGTTAAGTATGTTTTTATAATCTTGAAGGCTATAGTTAATTGAAAATTCACAACTGTTTGCTTAATTTTTTCCTTAAGACATCATAAGGTCAGCGCTATATGAATACTGACAATTGCTAATGCTGTAGAGCTCAGGTTTCACACGTACATGTGTCCGTGTGTGTGTTGGAGGCAAGGTGTCGAGTGCGTCAGGTACGTCTATTTGACATTTGAATACAATATGGGAGTATCTAGTGTCCGCATGTTGCAAGCGTCTATTACAGTGTCAGTATATGTGCATGTTGAGTTCAAAGGTAGAATTTGTTACAGTGGTACCATGTCTGGGCTTTTAACAAATGGGCCCCAACAATGTACCTTTTTTAGACACTTCAACCTCCGTTGCTTCAAACCCAGACACAGCATCTTCATCGTCCCCATCTTCTTCTTCCTTCTCTTGTTCAGCTGGCTCTAAGGTGAGTGTGACGGTCTCTGTGTCAGAGGTGGTGAAAGGGGGTCTTGTCCCCTTGGTTTCCTCCTGGGCCAGGCTCTTCTGCAGCTCCTCCTCTAAGGTGACTGGGATGCCATTCTCCTGCAGGAACTCATCCAGGTCCATGTACTCCAAGTGGAAGGTCTCCCCATCATAGGGGATGGTCTTCTCCCAGATGGCAGGGGTAAGGGAGGCGGACACCCCTCCAATGCCTGTACCTCCAGTCCCACCACTGGCCCCTCCAACACCGGCCTCGCCATTATCGGCAGAGCACAACTTCTTCTTCTCTATTTCTGTGGAGATAACCGTGAAGAGCATAATGGGTGACGGTTTCACGACCATGTGAACACAAACAGAATGGTAAATAAAGGAAGATAGAAGTCCGATGTCATGGAAAGAAGTAGAAAGAAAGAAAAGTGGTGAAATTACAGAATGAGGTAAAAGAAAAGGGGGGGTGCATCAACCCATAAAAAAATGGGGAAGGGAAATCTGGACTTGTCAACACAGCCCCTAAACACAAAAGCAAACATGAAAATAAATATTAATTGCCCTTCAAATGCAAGATAATTATGTACTCATATTGTATGTGAAAAAATGGTTTGACTGCAGTGCTCTAGGACAAGTAGGGAGGTGTGAGAACTTTATGTTCTTTTTTCCTCCCTCAGTTCAGTGCCTCAGGGGAAACTGGCACAGCACTCAGAATGTACAAAGGGTTTCCTTCCCCAGTACTGCTCTATGCTTGACACATTTGAACAACTATTGTACTAGTCATATATAATTATCAAACACAGCTGATTAAAAAAACAAATGTGTCCAGTTGTTTGAGGGTACACAAACGCTCATTAGAAGCACTACTACGTCTCCATACACCAGTCAACATGTCCGCGAAGTCAACGATCACATCAGATCTATGCAGTTCACGTAAAAATGTGTAAATTGGAAAATATCTTTCAATTCATCCAACACGAAACCAGTAGGCTAGTCTTACCATCGTCGCCTTCGAGAATATTAGGTGGGGGAATGTCCATAATCTTCTTCAAAACAATAGGAAACGATTTCTGTGGATTCGACCTAGGCTGCAGAGACGCCTTGAATGTAGTTTCCCAGGCACTGTTAGCAATATCCGTGGATAAATTAAGTCAAAGCAGTGTTTCAGTCTTGCTTTGAAACCTGTTTCACAAATTAAAATGTTATCATTACAAACACCACAGAACCCATCAGTTGAAGCATACTGCGAGCACTGTTTCCTTATTCATGAGCTATACGCCTCTTCAGAAAATACTCGGCGCGGATTGGTCACAAATGTATCTTTTAATTATTAAGTAGCTGACATTGAAAAGCCGATGGTGAGCCAGTCACAACAGAAGCAGTAGAACCCACCCGGAGTTTATTGGCTGAAGGGACACGTTTCATTCCTTCGTACGGAAATAACTGTACATTGCGTGCAGAATGTCAACATAGTGTCTCCCGACTCCTATTGTTGCTACATTTAGCTAAACCAGATAGATATATAACGGTATGACTATGGCCATTCACTGACCCTGGGAACTGGAGGAGACGAGGACAAGGATGCTTCGCGACATTTATTTGGCCCCCAAGTTTTCAGATATTTTTTTAGACATTTTTGTTTTCATTGTTGGAGATAAAAACACCAGGAAATCAGCTCCAAGTGATTTTAATTTTGCACATATGTTCCCAATTATTCCCACTCATAGAGTCATATGTGATCATATAATAATGAATAACAATTTATTGGGTTTTTATAGTACTTTTCTACCAACTGAGGTACTCAAAGCGCTATACATAGTAGGGTGAAACTCACCTCACCCAACATTAATGTGTAGCACCCACCTCAGTGATGCACTGGGACCATTTTTGTGCCAGAACTCTCATCACATTTTAGCTATCAGTTGGACAGGTGAGGAGTGATATATGCCAATTAGGAATGAGTGGGATGATAGGTGGCCACCCGCCTAATCATGTATTTATTATGATGGTCCGCCCCCGACCTCTCGCTTAAGAAAGAATTGGCCCGCGGCTAAATCTAGTTGAGGATCCCTGCCGACATTGGATGTTCACTTACGTTTTATATGAAGATGCGTTGTATCCAGTTTCTCCTCTGCAATACATGATGACAGGATGCATTATACATTGATGCATTTGTATACACACTCGTGGCCAAACAAAACACGTGTGTTCTTTTCTCTCCTTCACGTGCTGTTGAGGGGCGTGGTTATGGCACGTGCAAAAGCAGCGCGGCGGTAGGAAGCACGACCTCGCACTATACTGAACAGCTGGCTTGTCCCTATCATGTATTTACACCCAGCACAACCGTTCTACCATTGGATTGGAAACGTGTTAATAACATATGAGTCATATCCCCTCACCTTACACCACATCAATAAAATTGTTATATTGATAATGGTTTCCGATATGCTAATAGACTAGAATTCTCACATTTCTGCGCGCACACGCGTATCCAAATGGAGCTTCAATAAACATCAGTCTGTTTTTTGTTGTTGCAAGATGTTCAGACGGGATCATGATGTACTGAACACATTCCACCACTGCAAATCAGTCATTCCAAAAATAGTAACAACAATACTTAGTAGCCCATGTTGGACATACCTGGAACCAATTAAGGGCTTCATTCATTGGGTGAATTAAATCTGATTAGTTTAGTTCTAGTTTTAGTTCACCTATGTCTTATCTATTTAGGTCAGTGTCATATTTTGTATGAAGACAGTTTGTACAGTGGCTTTAGGTCTGACCTTCAGGCAATATGAACCTTTATGGCAACAACATATGATGCAATGCAATGTTATTCTAGCAGGTCTCTATATGCAACAGCTCAACTGTTCACTCACTGTACAAGATACACAACAGAGTGGTACAGTAACAGTACATCTGAACTTTTACAGAGTAAACAAAAGTCTAAGAGGGTACATGAGGGAGGAACTAGCCACAAATAGTTATCTAGGTTAAAATACAGGAGATATGAGCCCATAAAATAGGTCAGTAGGCTACTAGCACCTAAAAAAATCAAAATAAAGTTATATAGACTCTGACAAGCTTATACAAATGCCAATCTAATAGACCAGTGCAGACAGTACTTGAAGATGGCTATTATTTAGTCAGGTCACAACATTTACGATCAATTATTACAGAACTAAAATATACATGCAACATGTAAAGTGTTGGTCCCATGTTTCATGAGCTGAAATAAAAGATCCCAGAAATGTTTCATACACACATAAATCTTATTTCTAAAAATGTTGTTCAGAAATTTGTTAGTGAGAATTTCTTCTTTGTCAAGAAAATCTGTTGACCTGACAGGTGTGGCATATCAAGAAGCTGATTAAACAACATGATCCTTGCACAGGTGCACCTTGTGTTGGGGACAATAAAAAGGCCACTCTAAAATGTGAAGTTTTGTCTCACAATGCCAGGGATGTCTCAAGTTTTGAGGGAGCAAGCAATTGGCATTTTGTCTGCATGGAATATCCACCAGAGCAGTTCCAAGAGAATATAATGTTAATTTCTCTACCATAAGCTGGCTCCAACGTCGTTTTAAAGAATTTGGCAGTACGTCCAACCAGCCACACAACCGCAGACCCACGTGTATGATGTCGTATGAGCGGTGTGCTGATGTCACCCTATGGTGGCGGTGGGGTTATGGTATGGGCAGGCATAAGCTACGGACAACAAACATAATTGCATTTTATTGATGACAATTGTAATGCACAGAGATACCGTGACGAGATCCTGAGGCCCATTGTCGTGCCATTCCTCTGCTGCCATCACATCATGATTCAGCATGATAATGCACAGCCCCATGTCACAAGGATCTGTACACAATTCCTGGATTCTGAAAATGTCCCAGTTCTTCCATGGCCTGTATGCTCACCAGATATGTTTGGGATGCTCTGGATCAACGTGTATGACAGTGTTCCAGTTTCCACCAATATCCAGCAACTTCGCACAGCCATTGAAGAGGAGTGGGACAACATTTCACAGGCCACAATCAACAGCCTGATCAACTTTATGCAATGGAGATGTGTCGCGCTGCATGAGGCAAATGGTGGTCACACCAGATACTGACTGGTTTTCTGAACCATGCCCCTACTTTTTATAAGGTATCTGTGACCAACAGATGCATTTCTGTATTCTCAGTCATGTGAAATCCATAGATTAGTGCCTAATGAATTTATTTAAATTGACTGATTTCCTTATGAACTGTAACTCAGTAAAATCTTTGAAATTGTTGCATTTATATTTTTGTTTACTATATGATGGCACAAGCAATGCATAGAGACATGGTCCTGATAATTTCCCTCTTAGATCAACACAATTGTATGAACGCAATATAAATCCTCTCCTACATTCATTTCCTCGGAGGGGAAAATGACCAGAGGGTCCAGCTTTGTGGGAGCAGCAGTGTGGTTTGTTTGCTAACAAACTGGGTGATCTCAGATGCCTCTGGTTCTTGTCTGTATAACAGATGGATATCAATCTATTCAGACTGCATAAGAGTAGCCCTAGTGGAAGTCTACTGTCCACAGCAAGAAGGGCATGAATGTACAATTGTTTAGTGTTTTCGGAAAATAAGAGACTGAAAGACCATGTATTTGTCTGTATACATATCCCTCTTTAGAGAAATGTAATAATGAACTAGTTTCACATATCTTAACATCCGCCAACTGGTTTTAGTGTTGACTTGAAAGCAGAGATGCACAGTCTCTGGGACATTCAGTAACTGGAGTGGAAATGCTTTAACCGCTGGGAGCAACAAAGGCTGTGCAAATCACATTTTATTTGCCACATGCTTTGTGGATAACAGGTGTAGACTAACACTGAAATGCTTATTGGTCCTTTTCCAACAATGCAGAGTTAAATATGAAAAATAAAAGAAAGATAGTGGCACAAGTAATAAATTAAACAATGAAAACAAATAACAAGTAAAAAATAACATGGCTATAAACGCTAAGCATACATGTCACGACTTCCACCGAAGTCGGTTCATCTCCTTGTTCGGGAGGTGTTCGGCGGTCGGCGTCAACGGTCTTCTTGCCATCGTCGATCCACTTTTCATTTTCCATTTGTTTGGTCTTGTTTTCCTACACACCTGGTTTTCATTTCCCTCATTGTTGTGTATTTAACCCTCTGTTACCCCCATGTCTTTGTGTGGAATTGTTTGTTGTAAGTGCTTGTGCACATGTTTACTGGTGCGCGTCCAGTTTTGTACCCATGATTGTTATTCCTTTATGCAGTTGGTTTTGTAATTAAACTGCTCCGGCTAGTTCTGCTCTCCTGCGTCTGACTTCCCTGCCACCAGTTACGCACCCCTTACAATACAAAACATTAAGGACACCTGCTATTTCCATGAAATAGACTGACCAGGTGGATTCAGGTGAAAGCTATTATCGCTTATTGATGTCACTTGTTAAATTCACTTCAATTAGTGTGGATGAAGGGGAGTAGACAGATTAAATCATATTTTTTAAGCCTTGAGACAATTGAGACATGGATTGTGCATGTGTGCCATTCAGAGGGTGAATTGGCAAGACAAAATATTTAAGTGCCTTTGAACGGGGTAAGGTAGTAGGTGCCAGTTGGGTTGCCTGGTTGTTCACGCTCAACAGTTTCTGTGTGTATCAAGAATGGTCCACCACCCAAAGGACATCCAGCCAACTTGACAAAACTATGGGAAGCATTGGAGTCAACATGGGCCAGCATCACTATGGAACGGTTTCGACAACTTTTAGAGTCCATGCCCGACAAACTGAGGCTGTTCTGAGGGTAAAAGGGGCAGGTGCAACTTAATATTAGGAAGGGGTCCTCCCTATACATTTTGCACATGTATAGGGAGTAGAAAATAACATGGCTATAAACAGGGAGTACCAGGACCGAATTGATAATTGAGGTAGCTATGTACTGTACATATTGGTAGGGGTCAAGTGACTAGGCAACAGGATAGATAAGACAGTAGCAGCATCATATGTGTTGAGTGTGAAAGTGTGTGTGTGTGTGTGTGTGTGTGTGGGTGTGGGTGTGGATTCAGTATTCATGTGTGTGCATGTTATATGTGTGTAGGCGTATGTGGTGTGTGTGTATGGGGTGTGGGTAGAGTCCAGTGTGTGTGCATGGTGCAAGAGAATTAGTCCAAAAAAGGGTCAATGCAGGTAGTCCAGGTAGCCATTTGATTTGCTATTTTTTAGTATTGTTTAGAGGTCTTATGGTTTGGGGGTAGAAGCTGTTCAGGGTCCTGTTGGTTCCAGACTTTGTGCATTGGTATTGCTTGCCAGGCAGAAGCAGAGAGAACAGTCTGTAGCTTGGGTGGCTGGAGTCAGAATTTTTTGGGGCCTTCCTCTGACACCGCCTGGTATAGAGATCCTGGATGGCGGGGAGCTCAGCTCCAGTTTGCTGACAACACTATGGTGATAAGCTTGATCACAGATGACAATGAGACAGCCTATAGGGAGGGGTTGGCGCAATCCTGTCTGGGTTGCCCCCCCCCCCCTGGGTTGTGCCGTGGCGGAGATTTTTGTGGGCCATACTCGGCCTTGTCTCAGGATGGTAAGTTGGTGGTTGAAAATATCCCTCTAGTGGTGTGGGGGCTGTGCTTTGGCAAAGTGGGTGGGGTCATATCCTGCCTGTTTGGTCCTGTCTGGCCCTGTCTGGGGATATCATCGGATGGGGCCACAGTGTCTCCTGACCCCTCCTGTCTCAGCCTCCAGTATTTATGCTGCAGTATTGTCAGGGGTCTAGGGTCAGTCTGTTGTATCTGGAGTACTTCTCCTGTCAACCGGGCTGTAGTGGAGCGGGTCAAGAACTTCAAGATCCTCGGGGTCCAAATCCCTAAGGACATAAATAGTCCACACAGACACCCGCACTGTAGTGAAGGCGCAATAGTTCCTCTTAAATGAAAAAAAAGAACACTATTTGGCGAAAGACTCAGCACACAAATACTCAGGCTGACTGGCTGTCGTTCAGGCAAATGAGAAATAGGTTCACCAAATTTAGCCTTAAACACTCTACAACAAAGCTTTCAGTGTCCAACAAGCTTTCTCTGCCCTTAACCCTGTTCTGAACACCTCCAAAACAAAGGTCATGGTATTCAATCAATCCCTTTCCCAGTCTGCTGTCCCCACATGCTTCAAGATGGCCACCATTGTTCCACCCTACCTGATACACTAGACAGACTCAAATTTGCTTATCGCTCCAATAGGTCCAAAGACGACGCAACCGCCATCACACTGCACACTGCCCTATCCCATCTGGACAAGAGGAATACCTATGTAAGAATGCTGTTCATTGGCTACAGCTCAGCATTTAACACCATAGTACCCCCCAAACAAGTCATTAACCTTGAGACCCTGGGTCTTGACCCCGCCCTGTGCAACTGGGTCCTGGACTTTCTGACAGGCCGCCCCCAGGTGGTGAGGGTAGGAGGCAACATCTTCACCCCGCTGATCCTCAACACTGGGGCCCCACAAGGGTGCGTTCTCAGCCCTCTTCTGTACTCCCTGTTGACCCATGACTGCGTGGCCATGCACGCCTCCAACTCAATCATCAAGTTTGCAGACGACACTACAGTGGTAGGCTTGATTACCAACAACAAGGAAACGGCCTACAGGGAGGAGGTGAGGGTCCTCGGAGTGTGGTGTCAGGAAAATAACCGCTCACTCAACATCAAAAAAACAAAGGAGATGATCGTGGACTTCAGGAAACAGCAGAGGGAGCATCCCACCAACCACATCGACGTGACAGTAGTGGAGAAGGTGGAAAGTTTTAAGTTCCTCGGCGTACACATCACGGACAAACTGAAATGGTCCACCCACACAGACAGCGTGGTGAAGAAGGCGCAACAGCACCTCTTCAACCTCAAGAGACTGTTGAAATTTGGCTTGTCGCCTAAAACACTCAAACTTTTACAGATGCACAATCGAGAGCATCTTGTCGGGCTGTATCACCACCTGGTACGGCAACTGCTCCGCCCACAACCGCAAGGCTCTCCAGAGGGTAGTGCGGTCTGCACAACGCATCACCGGGGGCAAACTACCTGCCCTCCAGGACACCTACACCACCCAATGTCACAGGAAGGCCAAAAAGATAATCAAGGACAACAACCACTGCCTGTTCACCCCGCTATCATCCAGAAGGCGAGGTCAGTACAGGTGCATCAAAGCTGGGAACGAGAGACTGAAAAACAGCTTCCATCTCAAGGCCATCAGACTGTTAAACAGCCATCACTAACATAGAGTGGATACTGCCAACATACAGACTCAAATCTCTTGCCACGTTTTAATAAATGGATTTAATAAAGGTATCACTAGGCTCTTTAAATAACGCCACTTTAATCATGTCTACATATTTCTCATCTCATATGTAGATACTGTACCACCTACTGCATCTTGCCTATGCCGCACGGCCATCGCTCATCCATGTATTTATATGTACATATTCTTATTCATCCCTTTACATTTGTGTGTATAAGGTAGTCGTTGTGAATTTGTTAGATTACTTGTTAGATATTGCTGCACTGTCGGAACTACAAGCACAAGCACTTCGCTACACTCGCATTAACATCTGCTAACCATGTGAATGTGACCAAAACAATTGGAATTTATTTGATTTGATTTGATGAGGATTGGTAAGAAGAATGCCAACCTCTCTCCACCAGTGTGATTACTACCTCTGAGGGTTTAGAGCTTGAGGTAGTCACCTCATACAAGTACTTGTGAGTATGGCAAGACGGTACACTGTCCGTCTCTCAGCACATATCCAAGCTGCAGGCTAAGGTTAAATCTAGACTTTGTTTCCTCTATCGTAATCACTCCTCTTTCACCCCAGCTGACAAACTAACCCTGATTCAGATGACCATCCGACCCTTTGGCAGTGATTACTGCCTCGAGTCTTCTTGGGTATGACGCAACAAGCTTGGCACACCGGTATTTGGAGAGTGTCTCCCATTCTTCTCTGCAGATCGACTCAAACTCTGTCAGGTTGGATGGGGAGTGTCGCTGCACAGCTATTTTCAGGTCTCTCCAGAGATGTTTGATCGGGTTCAAGTCCGGGCTCTGGCTGGGCCACTCAAGGATATTCAGAGACTTGTCACGAAGCCACTGCTGCGTTGTCTTGGATGTGTTCTAAGGGTCGTTGTCCTGTTGGAAGGTGAACCTTCGCCCCAGTCTGAGGTCCTGAGCGCTCTGGATCTGGATTTCATCAAGGATCTCTGTACTTTGCTTCGTTCATCTTTCCCTCAATCCTAACCAGTCTCCCAGCCCTTGCCGCTAAAAAAACAACCCCACAGCACGATACTGCCACCACCATGCTTCACCGTAGGGATGGCATTGGCCAGGTGATGAGCGGTGCCTGGTTTCCACCAGATGTGAGGCTTGGCATTCAGGCCAAAGAGTTCAATCTTGGTTTCATCAGACCAGAGAATTTTGTTTCCCATGGTCTGAGAGTCCTTTAGGTGCCTCTTGGCAAACTCCAAGCGGGTTGTCATGTGCCTTTTACTTAGGAGTGGCTTCCGTCTGCCCAATCTACCATAAAGGCCTGATTGGTGAAGTTCTGCAGAGATGGTTGTCCTTCTGGAAGGTTATCCCATCTCCATAGAGGAACTCTGGAGCTCTGACCAAGGCCCTTGTCCCCCGATTGCTCAGTTTGGCCGGGGGCAGCCAGCCAAACTTGCATTTAAGAATGATGGAGGCCACTGTGTCCTTGGGAACCTTCAAAGCTGCAGACATTTTTTGGTACCCTTCCCCAGATCTGTGCCTCGACACAATCATGTCTTGGAGCTCTACGGACAATTCCTTCAACCTCATGGCTTGGCTTTTGCTCTGACATGCACTGTCAACTGTGGTACTTTATATAGACAGGTTTGTGCCTTTCCAAATCATGTCCAAGCAATTGAATTTACCACAGGTGGACTACAATCAAGTTGTAGAAACAAGGATGATCAATAGAAACAGGATGCACCTGAGCTCAATTGCAAGTAAATAAGGTATTTATGTTTCTATTTTTAATACATTTGCAAAGATGTCATTATGGGGTATTGATGAGAAAAAATATAATTTCATCATTTTTAGAATAAGGCTGTAACGTAACAAAATGTGGAAAGAGTGAAGGGTTCTGAATACTTTTCCGAATGCACTGTGTCTCTGTCACTCCAGTATCCCTGCACATTGTAAATATGCTATCGGAACTGACCTTGTATATAGCTTCTTATTTCCTATTTCTTATTTCTTGTGTGTTTTTGTTCTACCTTGTGTTATTTTTAGTACTACATGGATACTGATTACTGCATTGTTGGGTTTAGAGCATGCAAGAAAGGCATTTCACTGTACTTGTGCATGTGATATTAAAACTTAAAACTAGAGGAGGGGACTAGAGGAGGGGACTAAGCATGTACCCCTGAAGGGCCCCCGTGTTGAGGGTCAGCATGGCAGAATGGCGGATGGGTTGTTGCCTACGTTCACAACCTAGGGGCGGCCCGTCAAGAAGTCCAGGATCCAGTTGCAGAGGGAGGTGTTTAGTCCCAGGGACCTTAGCTTAGTGATGAGCTTTGAGGGCACTATGGTGTTGAATGCTGAGCTGTAGTCAATAATCAGCTTTCTCACGTAGGTGTTCCTTTTGTCCAAGTGGGAAAAGGCAGTGTGGAGTGCAATAGAGACTGTGTCAACTGTGGATCTGTGGGGGCGGTATGTGAATTGGTGTGGGTCCAGAGTGCCTGGGATGATGGTGTTGATGTAAGCCATGACCAGTCTTTCTAAGCATTTCATGGCTACAGATGTGAGGTCTACAGGGCAATAGTCATTTAGAGAGGTTACCTTGGCGTTCTTGGGCAAAGGTTCTGCTTGAAACATGTAGGTTTTACAGACTGGGTCAGGGTCAGGGAGTGTTTGATAATGTCAGAAGACATTTGCCAGCTAGTCAGTGCATGCTCTGAGTACACGTCATGGCCCTGCGGCCTTGTGAATGTTAACCTATTTAAAAGGTCTTACATCGGCTACGGATAGCATGAACACAGTCGTCCGGAACAGCTGGTGCTCTCACACATGGTTTAGTGTTGCTTGCCTCGAAGGGAGCATAGAAGGCATTTAGCTCGTCTGAAAGGCTTGGGTGGCTGGGCAGCTCGTGGCTAAGTTTCCCTTCGTAATCTGTGATAGTTTGCAAACCCTGCCATATCTGACAAGCTTCAGTGCCGGTGTAGTAGGATTCGATCTTAATTCTGTATAGCAGCTTTGCCAGTTTGATGGTTTGTCGGAGGGTGTAGCAGGATTTCTTATCTGCATATGGGTTAGTGTCATGCTACTTGAAAGCGGTTGCTCTCGCCTTTAGCTAAGTGCGGATGTTGCCTGTAATCCATGGCTTCTGGTTGGATAATGTACGTACGTTCCCTGTGAGGATGACATCGTCGATGCACTTATTAATGAAGGCCAGCATCCCGGAGTCGCCTCTTCACTGTTGACGTTGAGACTGGTGTTTTGCGGGTACTATTTAATGAAGCTGCCAGTTGAGGACTTGTGAGGTGTCTGTTTCTCAAACTAGACACTAATGTACTTGTCCTCTTGCTCAGTTGTGCACCGGGGCCTCCCACTCCTCTTTCTATTCTGGTTAGGGCCGGTTTGCGCTGTTAATTGAAGGGAGTATTACACAGCATTGTACGAGATCTTCAGTTTCTTGGCAATTTCTCACATGGAATAGCCTTCAATTCTCAGAACAAGAATAGACTGCTGAGTTTCAGAAGAAAGTTCTTTGTTTCTGGCCATTTTGAGCCTGTAATCGAACCTGATACTCAGCTAGTCGAAAGAAGGCCAGTTTTATTGTCAGGATAACAGTTTTCAACTGTGCTAACATAATTGCATAAGGGTTTTCTAATAATCAATTAGCCTACTAAAATGATAAACTTGGATTAGCTAACACAACATGCCATTGTTACACAGGAGTGATGGTTGCTGATAATGGGCCTCTGTACGCCTATGTAAATATTCCATAAAATAGCTGCCGTTTCCAGCTACAATAGTCATTTACAACATTAACAATGTCTACACTGTATTTCTATTTTATTATTTTAATGGACGAAAAATGTGCGTTTCTTTCAAAAACAAGGACATTTCTAAGTGACCCCACATTTTTGAATGGTAGTATACACAGTACCAGTCAAAAGTTTGGACACACCTATTCATTCAAGGGTTTTACTTCATTTTTACTATTTTTACATTGTAGAATAATAGTGAAGACATCAACACTACAAAATAACACATATGGAATCATGTAGTACCTAAAAAAAGTGTTAAACAAATATTTTATATTCTTAAAAGTAGCCACCCATTGCATTGATGGCAGCTTTGCAGACTCTTGGTATTCTCTCAACCAGCTTCATGAGGTAGTCACCTGGAATCCATTTAAATTAACAGGTGTGCATTGTTAAAAGTACATTTGTGGAATTTATTTCCTTCTTAATGCGTTTGAGCCAATCACTTG
Organism: Oncorhynchus nerka; assembly: GCF_034236695.1. Lineage (NCBI taxonomy): Eukaryota > Metazoa > Chordata > Actinopteri > Salmoniformes > Salmonidae > Oncorhynchus > Oncorhynchus nerka. The sequence continues at coordinate 29,277,665 of NC_088416.1, read as the reverse complement.
TGACAAGGTAGGGTAGGTATACAGAAGATAGCACTATTTGGTAAAATACCAAGTCCATAGTATGGTAAGAACCGCTCAAATAAGCAAAGAGAAACAGTTTGTGATGTGCAAAAGACACAGCTGAATGTGGTGGCAAGGTGGCACGCATGACTCGTTCATTATGCAAAACAGGAATGTTGGCCTATACGAGGGAGTTGTTGAGGATGGATGGCTTATTTGTTGCCTACTCAATCAAAGTATATTTGCCATTGCTAAAGTAACTTGAGTTGTCCTCATGGTCCTCTCTTTTTAGCTACAGTGGCAAGAAAAAGTATGCGAACCCTTTGGAAATATCTGGATTTCTGCATAAACTGGTCATAAATTTTGATCTGATCTTCATCTAGGTCACAATAATAGACAAAAACAGTTTGCTTAAACTAATAACACACAAACAATTATATGTTTTCATGTCTTTATTGAACACACCATGTAAACATTCACAGTGCAGGGTGGGAAAGGTATGTGAACCCTTGGATTTAGTAACAGGTTGACCCTCCTTTGGCAGCAATAACCTCAACCAAACATTTTCTGTAGTTGCGTATCAGACCTGCACAACGATCAGGAGGAATTTTGGACCATTCTCCTTTATTAAACTGTTTTCAGTTCAGCAATATTCTTGGGATATCTGGTGTGAACTGCTCTCTTGAGGTCATGCCACAGCATCTCAATAGGGTTGAGGTCAGGACTGACTGGGCCACTCCAGAAGGTGTATATTCTGTTGATTTACTTCTGTGTTTTGGGTCGTTGTGCTGTTGCATCACCCAACTTCTGTTGAGCTTCAATTGGCAGACAGATAGCCTAACATTCTCCTGCAAAATGTCTTGATAAACTTGGGAATTCGTTTTTCCGTCGATGATAGAAAGCTGCCCAGGCCCTGAGGCAGCAAAGTAGCCCCAAACCATGATGCTCCCTCCACCATACTTTCACAGTTGGGTTGAGGTTTTTTCTCCACACATAGTGTTGTGTGTTCCTTCCAAACAACTCAACTGTAGTTTCATCTGGTCACAGAACATTTTGCCAGTAGCACTGTGGAACATCCAGGTGCACTTTTGCAAACTTCAGACGTGTAGCAATGTTTTTTGGACAGCAGGGGCTTCTTCCGTAGTGTCCTCCCATGAACACCATTCTTGTTTAGGGTTTTACGTATCGTAAACTCGTCAACAGATATGTTAGCATGTTCCAGAGATTTCTTTAGCTGACACTCTAGGATTCTTCTTAAGCTCATTGAGCATTCTGCGTGGTGCTCCTGCAGCCATCTTTGCAGGACAGCCACTCATAGGAGAGTAGTAACAGTGCTGAACTTTCTCCATATATAGACAATTTGTCTTACTTTGGACTGATGAACATCAAGGCTTTTAGAGATACTTTTGTAATCCTTTCCAGCTTTATGCAAGTCAACAATTCTTAATCTTAGGTCTTCTGAGATCTCTTTTGTTCGAGGCATGGTTCACATCAGGCAATGCTTCTTGTGAATAGCAAACTCAAATTTTGGGAGTGTTTTTTATAGGGCAAGGCAGCTCTAACCATTGATTGGAATCCAGGTTAGCCAACTCTTGACTCCAATTAGCTTTTGAGAAGTCATTAACCTAGGGGTTCACATACTTTTTCCAACCTACACTGTGAATGTTTAAATGATGTATTCAATATAGGACAAGAAAAAAAACAATACTTTGTGTGTTATTACTTTAAGCACACTATGTTTGTCAATTATTGTGACTTAGATGAAGATCAGATCAAATTTGATTACCAATTTATGCAGAAATCCAGGTAATTCCAAAGGGTTCGCATACTTTTTCTTGCCACGGGATGTTTTAATTTTTACTGATCAAGCCTCAACTGAACAAGCCAAATTTCAATCAATCTCTGACACCAGCAGCTCTATTTCAGTCTTATTTCCTTAGCTGTTTTTGGTTGCGCCGTTGTATTTCATGGTACGGCATTGTATACCGAACCAAAATATTAACGCAACATGTAAAGTGTTGGTCCCATGTTTAATGAGCTGAAATAAAAGATCCCAGAAATGTTCCATAAGCACAAAAAGCTTATTTCTCTCAAATTTTGTGCACAAATTTGTTTGCAACCATGTTAGTGAGCGTTTCTCCTTAGCCAAGAAAATCCATCCACCTGACAGCTGTGGCATATCAAGAAGCTAATTAAACAGCATGATCATTACAAAGGTGCACCTTGTGCTCGAGACAATAAAAGGCAACTCTAAAATGTGCAGTTTTGTCACACATCACAATGCCACAGATGTTGCAAGTTGAGGGAGCGTTCAATTTGCATGCTGACTGCAAGAATGTCCACCAGAGCTGTTGCCAGAGAATTTAATGTTAATTTCTCTACCATAAGCCGCCTCCAACGTCATTTTGAAGAATTTGGCAGTACGTCAAACCGGCCTCACAACCGCACACCACACGTAACCCAGGACCTTCACATCCGGCTTCTTCACCTGAGGGATCGTCTGAGACCAGCCATCCGGACAGCTGATGAAATTGTGAGTTTGCACAACCAAAGAATTTCTGCACAAACTGTCAGAAACCGTCTCAGGGAAGCTTATCTGCATGCTCATCGTCCTCATCAGGGTCTTGACCTGACTGCAGTTTGGTATCGTAAATGTGGGTAAATGCTCATCTTCCATGGCCACTGGAGAAGTGTGCTTTTCACGGATAAATCCCAGTTTCAACTGTACTGGGCAGATGGCAGACAGCATGTATGGCGTCGTGTGGGCGACAAGTTTGCTGATGTCAACGTTGTGAACAGATTGCCCAATGGTGGCGGGGTTATGGTATGGGCAGACATAAGCTATCAGACAACGAACACAATTACATTTTATCAATGGTAATTTGAATGCACAGAGATACAGTGACAAGATCCTTAGGCCCAATGTCGTGCCATTCATCCGCCTCCATCACCTCATGTTTCAGCACGATAATGCATGGCCCCATGTCGCAAGGATCTGGTGGTCACACCAGATACGGACTGGTTTTCTGATCCTCTCCCCTTTTTAAGGTATCTGTGACCCATAGATGCATATCTGTATTCCCAGTCATGTGAAATCTATAGATTAGGGCCTAATTTATTTATTTCAATTGACTGATTTCCTTATATGAACTGTAACTCAGTATAATCTTTGAAATTGTTGCATGATGCGTTTATATTTTTGGGATGATTTTGACCATATGGTTAATGAGGGGCGTTTCAAAATGCAAATAGCCAAGGTCGTGCACAAGCACTGGTTCTCTCTTACTGGTGTGAATATGACACTGGTAGGATTGTTTGTTAAATCACACGTTTTATATGTGCACAAACATTCTAAATTCCGCTCGTAAGTAGTATTTTCGAATAGTTTCTACGCAATATTGATAAATGAGGCCCAAGATGTGCAAAGCTTTTAGAGACTTAGCCAGAAAGACTCACAGCTGTAATTGCTGCCAAAGGTGATTCTAACATGTAATTACTTATGTAAGAGAGAGTTCTGTATTTATTATCAATACATTTGCAAACATTTCTAAAAACATGTTTTCACTTTGTCACTATGGGGGTATTGTGTGTAGATGTGTGAGACATTTATTTCTTTAATCCATTTTGAATTCAGGCTGTAACACTAAATGTGGAATAAGTCAAGGGGTATGAATACAAGGCACTGTTTTCCACTCTGTGCTAGCAAAACAGTCCTGTAGTTAAGAATTTGCTTCATCGGACCACTTCTGAATTGAGCGTGTCACTGGTACTTGCTGTTAGATTTATGGAAAGAACAAGCTATTTGTAAACACAGAGAGCAAAATGATTACGAGATGGTCACTGTGAATCACCAATGGCATGCCAAATTCATGTGGCACAAAACACTGATGCCTGGGATGAGAGCTCTGATCTGTAGACTGTTTGTGAGTATGTAAGCAAGTCTGATATGAACTCTATCATGGGAGCATGCAAATGAATGTCATTTTGAACACCATACACTGTGAAAGAATGAAAGATTTTATTCTGGATTTTCTATTTTCTTTGATATTGAATACAGCATTGTTGAGGAAGAGCTTGCAAGTGAACATGTGTATGTGAAACCTATCACTTCATAATATGCAAAGTGATATTTGCTGGCAGCAAGTGTGTTACAGTATCAAAATATCCAAAGCAGTTTGTCAAGACATGAAAATGTAATGTTTGTTTTGTGAAATAGTACATTGACAAGTTTGATAACAAACCCAGGCAGCCAGTAACTAAAGTGTAAGTAATTGAAGATGTTGCACATGCTGCAAAGTTTATATTTCAATGACATTGCATCAGTCCATTCAGCTAGCAACACAAGGAAGTTGCAGGACGCTATTGAAATTTGACTGTCAAAACATTATGAACGTATGAATGTAGCTAACGTCACTGGTATGAAGTTACCCTCTATCTAGATAAATGTGTCTATCCGTCACAAATGTGTTGAAGAGAATAGCAAGGGTATAACAAATTCACACCGATTTCTATTACCGGTGTCAATGGAAACTCATCAGGGCTTTGACTTCAGGAACAAAACTTAAATTGCTTTGTCTGATATACACTTTGCAAGAACTTCTAATCATGTCACGAGGATGCAATGTGCGGGCAAGTTACTGAGTTCAGTATGCATGCCTACTAGCATTATGAATATAGAACGTACTCTGTGAAAGACCAACGATACTAATCGTTCAATTTATCCAGAGTTTCAGTTTGCTGTATAGGCTGTCAATCATACCCATCAGCCAATTACAAGTTGGGAGCCTGTGTTTTCGACCACAAAGGTGCGAAACCCCCCATCTCATCACGCACTCGCAAGCAATCGGGACACTAAACAGCACATAATGAAGATCTGAAGGTGGAAATCATTTACCCTCCGCTTGAACCTCAATGACTTGAACCACACTAACTAGAACACAGATTTTTACACAATATATATATAAAGTGTCCTTTGATAACAGAACGTAGTCAGTGTTATAGTTGTCTAATAAATTAGAATAAGTAACAAAATAATTGTCAACAGTAAAAAAAAGGATCATGGATCTATTACCTCTCAAAAATAGTTTTATTTAACATGTCAGATTTGGTCAATAGCTCAAACAATTCATTTTTGTTTTCTCAGGTTCCATGATGTTGGAAATTAAATGCACAAACACTGCAGTCTCTAACCATCTGTTCAATCAGTATGGCAGCTACAATAAAATATAGTGTGGTCACAAGAGCAGTGTGAATAGTGTTTGACAAGGGTGCACTTTCATTTTGATGGCTTTGAGAGGGGGCACTTCAGTTTCAATAACTGTTTCCAGCCAGCAAGGATTAAACTGCCTGAAAAAAAGTATTTGACAAACCACATAGGCAGATATATTGTGGTGCAGTCAGTTCAATGACATAGATGGATGTGATGAAGGTCAATGTGATTCACTCCTCGATTATAATTATTTAATCCAGGACAAAACCTATGGCAGTTTCCCAAACTTGGTCCTCGGGACCCTAAGAGGTGCACGTTTTGGTTTTTGCCCTAGCACTACACAGCTGATTCAAATAATCAGCTAATCATCCAGCTTTGATCATTGTAATCAGCTGTGTAGTGTCAGGGCAAAAACCAAAACGTTCAGAGATTGGAAAAAACTGGCCTATGGCAAATCAACAGGATCCAGCTCACTGACTTTGTTTGCAGGGTAGAAAACATACCACTCTATAGATTATAGTTATAGCCATAATAATTGTAATTGAAATAATAGTATTTAGTAACAAACTTAAACCTTCCATTTGGTTCATTCCGAGAGTATCCATTACCTCTCTATACTAGCTAAAGCTGGTATTAAACACACTTCCCATGTGCAAAGCTTATGAACTAACACAATTACCAGTGATGTATACAGAACTTTTCAATATTTCAAGAGAACCCCCCCCCAAAAAGTGTGCATGTTAACCCCTCACCCAGCCTGGTCTCATAGACTAGACGTAACATAGTAAACGTATATCTGGGACACTCAAATTAGTATGTTACGTTTGGTATGGTTACATAAAACAGATGGTTACTTAAGACAAAAACTAAAGTAAGGTGGATGGGTTGGCGTATAACATGAATGTCTAGCATCATGGACAACTTCAGCAACTTCTGAACTACTTTTTAGCTACTTAGCCTACCTCCTAAACTCTAACCCCGAGCCTAGCTAACAGACACCTAGCTAGAATTTGTAACATACCATACGTTTTGCTAATTCGTAACATATTGTACAGGTGATGGAAATCCCCAAATGAACACATACCATACGAAACGTAACATATCATACTAAATGACGTGTCTCGGATTTACATACAGAATAAGACAAAATGCTCTGAGACTAGGTATGCTTCACTGCCTCTTTCAGCTTTTAGGGCTAAATGCTCTCATCTGCACAACTCTGAATTATGTATTCTTCTCTCTCCTTATTTAGAATTACAGTCTTAGCTTTTAGGCCACCGCCCTTGCAAAACAGGAATGACACACCCAGAAGCATACTCTGAACCCAACAATACAAAGTATGATTTGGTCAAAAATAACTAAGGTATAGAAATCAATATGATATTTTACTAGGTTTAACTACCATGTTATTACTTATTGTTTGCCAACATTGATATAATGTATTAATGTGCAGGACTATACATGTGGAGATACATTTATTGACATCTTCAAATTTACTGGGCAGATACTCATGGTGTGCTGAAGAAAAGATTGAGTCTATACGCTAGATAGGAACTACTACTACAGGCACATTTGAGGAACTTCCAATCTCTCTTGTATTGGATATTAAATTATGGGTCAATTATATACCCACAGGTTAGGCCTTAGTTAGCATCCTCAATCTATTTAGCCAGTAGTAGTGGTAGACGTGGTAGAGTCCGACCGCTAATTGTAGACACCCTCCTCTTGGCCGCAAAGACAAATGTTTTAATTTTTGTTTGTCATGAGGCGGAGAGAAAATGTTACTGTTTTAAAGCTAGTTTCCTGCAATTCCACACATTTTATCATCGGGTGAGAGAAAATTAAGTCGAAGTCTCTTTTTTTTTGAAGGAGTGTGGCAGTCCCATTCCTTTTGTAATGTTTGCTTTATTGAAGAGAGTACAATGTGAAAGACAGGGAAGATGGGGTGATTCAAAGGGCAGTGGGCCGGTTTCAAACCCACGCCAACTCCGGCATATACGCGTGCCGCTGGACCACACAGAAAATCTGCAGTTTTAAAGCAAATTTTCTGAAATTCTACACATTTTGCCATGGCTTACCGTACATGTTCTTATGCTATTGGAGTGAATTCAAATCAAATTCCATAAAATGTTTTGAATTTGAGAATTGAATCTTATTTAAGATATATAGCTTCATTATATATTTTCTACATACTTTATATCTGATTTAGTTGTTTATGTTTACACTGAAAATGTTTAACCAGCCCGAAAATGTTGAATCATATTTTTTGGAGCAGTGGCAACAATATAGGAGAAACACTGTCCGGTGAGTGCAATTAGCTCCAATTGAGTGTCCTTTTCTCAATATTAGGAGTTGAGAAATAAAGTTGACATCATTAGAAATAAGATATTATCCTCTTTTATATTGTATGTCTAATTTAAAAATTAATTGAAACTTGCTGCTAGCAATATTGATAAAAACATTGAAATAAAATAATATTTTTATATTTCCATGAACACCCTGCAGTACCCCTGTATTAGTGTGATCATATTCTGTAACGTTTTGTCTGTCTACAATGGCAGCAGCAAATTTTTTTAAGATGCAATATGCAGAAATCACTCACCGTTTCCTGGTTGCTAAACTTCTAATACTTTGCCTAATTTAAGTTGGTGACAAAGCAAGCAATGTAGAGAATCATTGTACCATCTAAATTGTTGTGAAATATCTTTCCAATAACCAAAAATATAGTATTTTCAGCTGTTTGAAGCTGGTGTACAAAAACAAAAGAATCAAAAATTAAACTTAAGAACATTAAGCATAGAAATAGGACACATAGAACAGATCTTTCAATGAGAATGACCACATAGAAACTAACATTTCTATGTGAATTTTCTCAGGTCACCCAAAAAGTTAAACATTGCATCTTTAAATTGGCATAAGACACATTAATAAAGTGAAAGTGAATAACGTTTGCCTTCCAGCAAAATCGGTTTTCATTTGATGGAAGAACAGTTGTGAAAGTTTGAGGGTTGTACAGAACAGAAGCATAAATTAATTCTTAATATCCCCCAAAAAGACATATATAGATTAAACAGACTATTAATAGAGATATTTGGTCAGTACTGTTTTGTTAAATGGCAGTGCTAAATTACTTTTTCCCCCACTCAATTCGGACCCAAGATCTCATTTGCTAAGCCCTTTTGAAAATATTGGACAAATAAGGCACTTGCAGTCCTAACCAGCTCAAACAGGTATAAACTGTATTAACTGTTAACTAATAAAGAAAATACACCCCAGGGTTTTCAACAAAACAGATGACTGCTGTCTATTTACAGGTGCAAGTGTCTCACATAGGGGACAGGGGCTTCAGTCCTGCAAGAGAAAGTTGTACTTCCCAAAGTCAAACTCGTCTGGCCTGATGAGCATGTCTTTACGGGCCTTGGCCAGCTTCCGCCGCAGGAATTCTCGCCTCTCCTGCCATTCCACCAGCTCCTCAACACTGTGGGCGTAGTCACAGCTCACCCCCTCAGGACAGCCACTCTCCAGCCTGTCAATCACATTGATCTATATTATACATATGTGAATCACTGTACACCGATAAAATCTTACAGGAACAAATAGGATAAGGGTGTGGTAAGTGAACCCTGCCATACCAAGTGAACCCTGCCATATCCCAGGTGTTTTAACCTCCCCACGTCTACCTTTGACTCATTCCTCTCTGCCTCCTTCTTTCCACTCCTCTCCTCTTTTGACCTCTCCCTCTCACCTTCCCCCCCTACTCACAAGGCAGGCAATACGCTCGACCTCATCTTTACTAGATGCTGTTCTTCCACTAACCTCATTGCAACTCCCCTCCAAGTCTCCGACCACTACCTTGTATCCTTTTCCCTCTCGCTCTCATCCAACACTTCCCACACTGCCCCTACTCGGATGGTATCGCGCCGTCCCAACCTTCGCTCTCTCTCCCCCGCTACTCTCTCCTCTTCCATCCTATCATCTCTTCCCTCTGCTCAAACCTTCTCCAACCTATCTCCTGATTCTGCCTCCTCAACCCTCCTCTCCTCCCTTTCTGCATCCTTTGACTCTCTATGTCCCCTATCCTCCAGGCCGGCTCGGTCCTCCCCTCCCGCTCCGTGGCTCGACGACTCATTGCGAGCTCACAGAACAGGGCTCCGGGCAGCCGAGCGGAAATGGAGGAAAACTCGCCTCCCTGCAGACCTGGCATCCTTTCACTCCCTCCTCTCTACATTTTCCTCTTCTGTCGCTGCTGCTAAAGCCACTTTCTACCACTCTAAATTCCAAGCATCTGCCTCTAACCCTAGGAAGCTCTTTGCCACCTTCTCCTCCCTCCTGAATCCTCCTCCCCCCCTCCTCCCTCTCTGCAGATGACTTCATCAACCATTTTGAAAAGAAGGTCGACGACATCCGATCCTTGTTTGCTAAGTCAAACGACACCGCTGGTTCTGCTCACACTGCCCTACCCTGTGCTCTAACCTCTTTCTCCCCTCTCTCTCCAGATGAAATCTCGCGTCTTGTGACGGCCGGCCGCCCAACAACCTGCCCGCTTGACCCTATCCCCTCCTCTCTTCTCCAGACCATTTCCGGAGACCTTCTCCCTTACCTCACCTCGCTCATCAACTCATCCCTGACCGCTGGCTACGTCCCTTCCGTCTTCAAGAGAGCGAGAGTTGCACCCCTTCTGAAAAACCTACACTCGATCCCTCCGATGTCAACAACTACAGACCAGTATCCCTTCTTTCTTTTCTCTCCAAAACTCTTGAACGTGCCGTCCTTGGCCAGCTCTCCCGCTATCTCTCTCAGAATGACCTTCTTGACCCAAATCAGTCAGGTTTCAAGACTAGTCATTCAACTGAGACTGCTCTTCTCTGTATCACGGAGGCGCTCCGCACTGCTAAAGCTAACTCTCTCCTCTGCTCTCATCCTTCTAGACCTATCGGCTGCCTTCGATACTGTGAACCATCAGATCCTCCTCTCCACCCTCTCCGAGTTGGGCATCTCCGGCGCGGCCCACGCTTGATTGCGTCCTACCTGACAGGTCGCTCCTATCAGGTGGCGTGGCGAGAATCCGTCTCCTCACCACGTGCTCTCACCACTGGTGTCCCCCAGGGCTCTGTTCTAGGCCCTCTCCTATTCTCGCTATACACCAAGTCACTTGGCTCTGTCATAACCTCACATGGTCTCTCCTATCATTGCTATGCAGACGACACACAGTTAATCTTCTCCTTTCCCCTTCTGATGACCAGGTGGCGAATCGCATCTCTGCATGTCTGGCAGACATATCAGTGTGGATGACGGATCACCACCTCAAGCTGAACCTCGGCAAGACGGAGCTGCTCTTCCTCCCGGGAAGGACTGCCCGTTCCATGATCTCGCCATCACGGTTGACAACTCCACTGTGTCCTCCTCCCAGAGCGCTAAGAACCTTGGCGTGATCCTGGACAACACCCTGTCGTTCTCAACTAACATCAAGGCGGTGGCCCGTTCCTGTAGGTTCATGCTCTACAACATCCGCAGAGTACGACCCTGCCTCACACAGGAAGCGGCGCAGGTCCTAATCCAGGCACTTGTCATCTCCCGTCTGGATTACTGCAACTTGCTGTTGGCTGGGCTCCCTGCCTGTGCCATTAAACCCCTACAACTCATCCAGAACGCCGCAGCCCGTCTGGTGTTCAACCTTCCCAAGTTCTCTCACGTCACCCCGCTCCTCCGCTCTCTCCACTGGCTTCCAGTTGAAGCTCGCATCCGCTACAAGACCATGGTGCTTGCCTACGGAGCTGTGAGGGGAACGGCACCTCAGTACCTCCAGGCTCTGATCAGGCCCTACACCCAAACAAGGGCACTGCGTTCATCCACCTCTGGCCTGCTCGCCTCCCTACCACTGAGGAAGTACAGTTCCCGCTCAGCCCAGTCAAAACTGTTCGCTGCTCTGGCCCCCCAATGGTGGAACAAACTCCCTCACGACGCCAGGACAGCGGAGTCAATCACCACCTTCCGGAGACACCTGAAACCCCACCTCTTTAAGGAATACCTAGGATAGGATAAAGTAATCCTTCTCACCCCCCCCTTAAAAGATTTAGATGCACTATTGTAAAGTGGCTGCTCCACTGGATGTCATAAGGTGAATGCACCAATTTGTAAGTCGCTCTGGATAAGAGCGTCTGCTAAATGACTTAAATGTAAATGTAAATGTAAATGTTTTCTGTGTGCATATACAGAGCACCTCTTGATGGGTAATGAGAAAGGGACTACAGTATTGAGACCCAGTACTGTGACTCTGGGCGAGTGTTACCTGGGACAAAGGGCGAGACGGAGTCCGGGGAAGCGGTATGTCCAGGTGAGGCTCTCGTCCTCTCCCTCGCAGCTGAATACACGGTCCTTGTGTTTCTCTGAGGAGATGTGCTGCTGCCACTGGCGCTCGCTGTTACTATGCCTCCCACACAGACGACAGTGGAAGCCGCTCTAGAATACACACGCACAGTAAAACTGTTTTCATAGTACGTTACGCATTCATACACACTGACATACGCACACATTGCATGAAGATGCATGCACACTATCAAAATGCAGTCCTTCTTGATAGTGGTAGATAGCTTTTACAAATGAGAAAGGTGAATGTATTGTTTGCGTTCTACATCCAACAAACAGGTTTTGTGAGTAAGTGTCTTTACTCACCATTGGCTCGGCATAGTCGGTTGGCATGACAATTTGCTTCTCCTCTACGGGTTGGGTGATCAGGGTGTCATCCGGCGGATGGTTTTGATTCGTCATTGTAAGCCACATGTCGTACATCTGCTGCATATCCTTCACTTCAGGAACAGGTTCAAAGAGGAACGTAAGTAACAATATTAATGTGTATACATTGATGTATACGCTGCCTCGATGAGCGTGTTTATTAGCGAGTGCATCGGAGATGTCGTACCCACTGTGACTATTAAAACCTTTCCCGACCAGAAACCGTGGATTGATGCTAGCATTCGCACAAAACTGAAAGCGGGAACCACCTCTTTTAATCATGGCAAGGACACTGGAAACATGACCGAATACAAACAGTGCAGCTATTCCCTCCACAAAGCAATCACACAAGCAAAGCATCAGTATAGAGGCAAAGTATAGTCGCAATTCAACAGCTCAAACACAAGACGTATGTGGCAGGGTCTACAGTCAATCCCGGGTTACAAAAAGAAAACCAGCCCCGTTGCGAAGATCTTCGTCGTTCTCCCAGACAAATTAAACAACTTCTTTGCTCGCTTTGAGGACAATACAGTGCCACTGACACGGCTCGCTACCAAAGCCTGCGGCTCTCCTTTTCCGTGGCCAATGTGAGTAAAACATTTTAAACTTGTTAACCCTCGCAAGGCTGCCGGCCCAGACGGCATCCATCAGAGCATGCGCAGACCAGCTGGCTGGTGTGTTTACGGACATTTTCAATCAATTCCCATCACAGTCTGCTGTCCCCACATGCTTAAAGATGGCCACCATTGTTCCTGTTCCCAAGAAAGCTAAAGTAACTGAACTAAATTACTATCGCCCCATTGCACTCACTTCTGTCATCATGAAGTGCTTTGAGAGACTAGTCAAGGATCATATCACCTCCACCCTACCTGATACCCTAGACCCACTCAAATTTGCTTACCGCCCCAATAGGTCCACTGACGATGCAATCGCCATCACACTGCCCTATCCTATCTGGACAAGAAGAATACCTATGTAAGAATGCTGTTCATTGACTACAGCTCAGCATTTAACACCATAGTACCCTCCAAACTCATCAAGCTTGAGACCCTGGGTCTCGACCCCGCCCTGTGCAACTGGGTCCTGGACTTCCTGACGGGCCGCCCCCAGGTGGTGAAGGTAGGAAATAACATCTCCATCGCGCTGATCCTCAACACTGGGGCCCCACAAGGGTGCGTTCTCAGCCCTCTCCTGTACTCCCTGTTCCATAACTGCGTGGCCATGCACGCATCCAACTCATTCATCAAGTTTGCAGACGACACTACAGTGGTAGGCTTGATAACCAACAATGAAGAGACGGCCTACAGGGAGGAGGTGAGGGACTTCAGGAAACAGCAGAGGGAGCACCCCCTTATCCACCTCGACGTGACAGTAGTGGAGAAGGTGGGAAGTTTTAAGTTCCTCAGCGTACACATCACAGACAAACTGAAATGGTCCACCCACACAGACAGCGTGGTGAAGAAGGCGCAACAGCGCCTCTTCAACATCAGGAGGCTGAAGAAATTTGGTTTGTCATCTAAAACACTCACAAACTTTTACAGTCTAGTTCCGACTGCATTGTCGGAACTAGAAGCACAAGCATTTCACTACACTCGCATTAACATCTGCTAACCATGTGTATGTGACAAATAAATTTGATTTGAGATGCACAATCGAGAGCATCCTGTCTGGCTGTATCACCACCTGGTACGGCAACTGCTCCACTCTCAACTGCAAGGCTCCCCAGAGGGTAGTGAGGTCTGCTAAACGCCGGGGGCAAACTACCTGCCCTCCAGGACACCTATAGCACCCGATGTCACAGGAAGGCCAAAAAGATCATCAAGGACAACAACCACCCGAGCCACTGCCTGTTCACCCCGCTATCATCCAGAAGGGGAGGTCAGTACATGTGCATCAAAGCAGGGACTGAGAGACAGAAGCTGTTTTTCAATCTCAAGGCCATCAGACTGTTAAACAGCTATCACTAACAGAGGCTGCTGCCAACATACAGACTCAAATCTCTAGCCACTTTAATAAATGGACTTAAAGGTATCACTAATCACTTTAATATTTACATATCCTACATTACTCATCTCATATGTATATACTATATTCTATACCATCTACTGCATCTTGCCTATGGCGCACTGCCATCACATTTATATGTATATATTCTATTCATCCCTTTACATTTGTGTGTATAAGGTAATTGTTGTGAATTTGTTAGATTACTTGTTAGATATTACTGCATTGTCGGAACTCGAGGCACAAGCATTTTGCTAACCTCGCATTAACATCTGCTAACCATGTGTATGTGACCAATAAAATTTGATGTGTACTGGTGGGTATAATAGGCATCTGAGCCAATCCTGCTCATAGATCAAAGTAAACAAAGGCGATAATGTGGAACAAAAGGTTTAGTGGATAATGAAAATATAGTGTAAACTTACAGCCATTGTTCTTCATATAAGTCCATACTTGCTTCTCCTCTTCACTGTGGGCAAAGGCACAGTTCCCAATGTAGTGGCACTTCTTCTGCTTCACCACATGGGCACATATCTGAGGGGGACACGTTATGCCGTTACGCACAGACTGCGAGGATGTTTGTGGAAACAAGTTTGCACAGTGTCAATGATTAAGTATTAAATTCAACTGACCAATATATACCGTTACCCATGAGCACACTAACATAATAGTTCATTATAAGTTAAACAGACGCAATGATAATATGCTTGGTTGAGTCTATCAAAAATCATTTCTAGCAGATCGTGCATGAGAAGTAGCAGGGGGCAGCACACACGTCATACTGCTGGGGGTAGGTCTTGGCTAAAGGCAACGTCCGCACCATCACCCACTTCTTTCCCTCGAAGAACTTCACCAACAGCACCCGACGCTCCTTCGACCAACTACAGGGAGAGAGATGTAAGAGTTATGGTGGACTTTCCAGAAAGATACCATCCTAAATTACATAGGGCTGTGCTGTAAACGCTCCATACACCTTGGTTTGTGTCCCCGAGATGAACAGTCTCTATTGTCATTCAAAAAACCAAACACATATCTCAGACTACACATCTAATATACAATGGCCATACATTGACCAGTGCTCCCACACATTGGCTAACTGGGCTTACTGCATTGTGTCCCGCCACCCACCAACCCCTCTTTTACGCTACTGCTACTCTCTGTTCATCATGTATGCATAGTCACTTTAACCATATCTACATGTACATACTACCTCAATCAGCCTGACTAACTGGTGTCTGTATGTAGCCTCGCCTACTTTTATAGCCTCGCTACTGTGTATAGCCTGTCTTTTTACTGTTGTTTTATTTCTTTACTTACCTATTGTTCACCTAATACCTTTTTTGCACTATTGGTTAGAGCCTGTAAGTAAGCATTTCAATGTAAGGTCAACACCGGTTGTATTCAGCGCACGTGACAAATAAACTTTGATTTGATAGACAATAGTGAATAACAGTGGTCAGTCATATAGAATTGTTGCATACTACAGTGAAGCATTGGTCTCCATCTGGCTAGGGATGCTAGGTAGAGTGCAGCCTCACCTGTGCCTGGCCTTGGCTGCACAGTACTTAAGCGCTTTGTCCGGCTCGCTGACCAGCCCGTCCCTCCAGCACTGACCACAAACAAACTTCCTCTTCAGGTTCAAGCAATAGCCTCCTCCCCCACCTCCACCACTTGAGGATGAAGATGGTGGTGGCATGTACACCGGCTTATAGTCAACAAGTCACAGGGACAAAAACAGAGAGGCAAAAGGTAGAGAATCAGACAAACTACACAGGAGCCGTTGTCTCACCATATTATGAGATGTGGCATAGCAGGGATATTATACCTTGGGTTTGTGCGTGATCTGCTCCTGTTTATGCCAGTGTCGCTTGGATTCCTGAACAATTTCTTCATGAGTGATGCCTAAAGAACAGGCACATACACAGAAAAGTGATGCCTAGTTGAACCTAGGCATCACTTTTTACAGACCGTATTTACAAACAGTGTTTATCAACTATGACAAGTCTGAACGGCATTGTCTACTGACACCTACTGGACTTTGTTGAAATTTTCCTGACTTTTAGTATAGAAATGAACATTTACAAATAAAGATGTTTTATTGTAGATCGGCCTCTACATTTAAAAATGTTTTCACATTTATTAGACAGGAATAAATATGTCTCTCTGTGTCTGAGACCAAGTACAATGTTCATGAGTGTGTGTGCATCAATCTGACTGTACCAGAGTCTTGCTGCAGCCTCCAGCACTTGAGCTCTATGACAGAGTGGGCAAAGGAGCAGCTGTCCTCTCGCTGGCAGCCGTAGCGCTGGGCATGGCGGCACACGTCCAACTGGCACTGGGTGTACAGCGGGCGGATCTTAGTGTAGTGCACGCTGCTGGACCTCACCGCATGCACCAGGCACCTGCAGGGCAGAGGGGGGGAAGAGTGAGGGTTTGTGTGTGTGTGTGTGTGTGTGTGTGTGTGTGTGTGTGTGTGTGAGGGGAGCAAATGTGACTCACTTGTTTTTGTCGAATGGGTGTCGGGCGCAGGGGTTGGAGCAGGTGGATGGCACCTCCTTACTGTGCTTACTGATGATCCTGGGCTTACTGTCATAGCACTCCTGAGGAGAGAGAAGGGGGGGGGGGGTGAGGGGGAAAGTTGAGGTAAACAGAGACAACAAGTAGGGGGGAGCATTGTTTTAGAGGTCTGCGCGGGACAGATTTTTTCCATCCCATTTTTATTGCACCTCATCTCACGTTGGTTGAGCGCCTCCACTTCTTTCCATTATCAATATGTATTTATACACTGTAGTAAGCTACAGTCTAATCATATTTAAGTTAACTGCCACGTGATTCTCCGCCCATGTAGGCAGCCAACTTTATTTCAATGAGACCACACATACTAGGCACACTTGAACTCTCACTCCCAACTAGGAGAGGAGAGATATGCTACTGAAGTTGAAGCAGTGTGTGAATAATGCGAAAATTGTGCTTTTAGCATACAAAGCAGAAAGACGACCATTTCCAAATAATCTGCGGGAAAACAAAAATATTTTAATCCCAAAGTCGTCTGTCTGACTGCACGCTCCCCGCCCGCAGCATGAAAAATGACGACCGCTCTGCAGCGATCTCTGTCGGGACTCGCAGCCCTCTACCATGTTTCACTGGTAAAGCTTGGACATATGGAGGTGTGTCTGTGTAAGGGTACACGTGTGTGTGTGTGTGTCCTACCTCACAGAGGTACATGAACATGCCGTTGTGGAGCTGCAGCAGGCATGTGATGCTGAGCCTGTCATTGTTGGGGCTCTGCGGGTCAAACAACAGCTCTCTGTTCAGGGCTCCTTTCCTCTCCAGGGTCCACACATCTACCTCCTCCTGGCAGTAGGCAAACGTACAGCCCTCCCTATACTTACACTTCTGAGTCTCCAGCACCTCTGCACAGAGGGAAGGAACTTAGATTACAACATATACAAACTCAGACCAACGCTAACCTTTAGGACCCTTTTTCCACAGATTAAAACAACTGGGTAATTTGACCTATGACACACAGACATTATCTTAATCTAAACAGAGCCTCTTTCCCACACCAGTGACTGTTGTTTTCCGTACCTTTGCAGAGCACAAACGGCCCAGTAAAATTGTGCGTGGGGCGGGGTCGCACCCTGTTCCAGACAGGGTGCTCTGCAGCCCTGATCCTGCACAGAAGAATGTCCCGCTTACAACGGTGGGCCAATTCTGCCTGGTGCTGGTAGTCCAGGACCCCTGGACCTGAGAGACAGAGAAAGGGAGGGAGGAGAGAGGGATATACGGGTAAAGGTGTAAAGAGGGGGAGAGAGACAGAGAAAGGGGTAGTTAAGGGGGGACATAATAATAGACAGGTGAACCTTAGCTATGATGCCTTGAAACTGTCAGTCCTATTAGTTAGAAGTAGGGGGCCTCCCGAGTGATGCAGCGGTCTAAGGCACTGCATCGCAGTGCTAGAGGCTTCACTACAGACCTAGGTTCGATCCCAGGCTGTGTGGCAGCCGGCCGCAACCGGAAGACCCATGTGGCGGCGCACAATTGGCCCAGCATCGTCTAGGTTAGGAGATGTTTTGGCTGGTCAGGATTTCCTTGTCCCATTGCGCTCTAGCAACTCCTTGAGGCGGGCCGGGCGCATGCACGCTGACTTTGGTCGCCAGCTGAGGTGTTTCCTCCGCCACATTGGTGCGGTTGGCTTCCGGGTTAAGCTAACAGTGAGTCAAAAAGCAGCATGGCTTGGCGGGATTGTGTTTGGGAGGATGCATGGTTCTCGACCTTCGCCTCTCTTGAGTCCGTACGGGACTGGGACAAGACTAACTACCAATTGGGGAGAAAAGGTACACAACAAAAAAATGTTTTTTTAAATTACATTAAGAAGTAAACTGGGGGAGGGACACTAGCTGAGAGCGAGTTTATCATGTTCACTACTGTACCTATCCAGCTGTAGCACGTGGCACAGGCCTGCATGAAGTCATGGGTGGCTGCTAGGGGGTTCTTGGTCAGCTGAGAAAGCTTGGAGGAGACCTGGCCATTCTTTACCACCTACATCGCCATGGTAATAGAAATTCATTTAGGTTAATATGTCAAGGTAAAACTAGCATGACGCTGTAAACGACAAAGTTCTATGTGACCTAAACGTTGCATAATAAATGTTTTAATTTAAATGTACACAATGTACGGGAGGGAGTCTAACAAATTCTGCTGACAGAAATAAATGGCTTACTGTGTGGTTGGACTTCTTGGGCGAACGTGTTGCAGAGAGAACATTGTGGGAGATTCTTGCACCTTAAGTGTGTGAGAACAAAAAAACAGAACAATCAATTATAACACCTACATTAGGTTCATACCTTCCTTGGTTAAATATTAAAAGAAAAATGAACCATGTATACATTGCTATAAGCTAACAAGACATTACCACCCTCAATCGACTCACCAGGCAGGTTGAACTCAGAGAGGGAGTCCAGCCCCCCTCCCCCCACCACCACTGGTTTGGCTGCTATTGCACCCCCAAGTGGGTAGAAACTGTCAAGGGCATCTAAGGCATCAAGTGAATAGAGTGCTGTTGTGGGAGCCGGGGCATCCCCACCACCAAGGCCTGAAAGGGTGTCCAGGTTGTTTAAAGTATCTAGAGAGTCTAGTGCATCAAGGCCATCTAAAGATTTCAGAGCACCCAGGGCATCCCCCCCACCCATGCCTGGGAATGTGTCCAGAGAGTTGAGCTGGCTGATGGCTGAGTTGAAGAAGGCTGGGGGGAGCCGGGGCGAGGGGGCGGGCAGGCGTGAGGGAAATGGAACACAAGCGGAGCTGGGGAGGATGATGGGAAAGGCACGTTGGGGGGGAATCTGAATGAGAACGAGAGAATGAGAAGTTGCATTGACAGATTCAGGGAAGCTATATCAGAATACTATGTCGACCAGTAGACAAACTCACACAGTCTAGCAGGCTGTCTAGATCGTCTCCCATCAGCTCACTGTCACCCAGGTTCTCCGACTCAGGCACAGAGATGGGCAGCCGCCGGGGGCCTTGGACAGGGCTACCCAGAAGTTTGGAGTAGACCAGAGGACCAGAGGGAGAGGATTCATCACTAACTGGGATAGCGGCGGATAGAGGCTTGCAGGAGATACCAACTGAAAGACAGGGAGAGGGAACAGGTGAGATTAATTTTCTGGAAGTTATTCAATTGTTATTACTACTTTTGACAAATCTTCTTCGATAGTCTTTACATTACAATGAGATAGGTAATTCAAAATTTCTGGTCAGGAGAATTACTACCTGATGAGATGTCACTTAAGGAATCCAGACCACTGCCATACATCTTGAGGTGAAAAGAGAAAGACAACAGCTTCTGTTTAAGTGACAATAAATCAACAGGTAAACCAAAGTACATTCCACATCTATGCAACTTTTTGGGCAGCCCAACTAAATTCACATAGAAATGTGGTTATAGATGTATCATTCTACTTGAAAACAAGTCTAAAAGGCGATAGATATTTTCTATGTGCTCCCTTCTATGCTTCCTATTCTTATGTTTTGTTTTTGTGTCTATACTTTTGCTTTTGTACACCAGCTTCAAACAGCTGAAAAATATATTTTTGGTTATGGAAAATATATTTCAGAGCGGTTTAGATGGTACAATGATTCTCTAAACTATACTAGCTTATAATTACCTTATAATTAGGCAAACTATTAGTTTCAGCAACTATGAAATGGCGGAGCGATTTCTGCATAGTGCAACCTTAAAGTGTAATGGTGAAAGTTGTTGCACTTGCCTCTCCTGCAAAATGAGCTGAGTTCCCATGACTTTTCTCAGATTTGGCCGACTCCTGCAAAGGAAACAAATACTAACTCCATAAAGAGGCAACCTAATGAAAATGTCAAACTTAATGACTTCAATTGTTATGAATCCAAATTGAGATTTAAACCAGGGCATAAGCAGCTCATGGCAGATTTGATCAGAGAATGGCAGATTGAGAACAATTGAATCCAAGCCACTTATCATGGAAGGTAATTTGCCATGCTGTTTGAATCTAGACCTTCTGCTTTGGAAACGGATTCTCACCTGTGTGCTAATGTAGGCTTTGCGTATCTTCAGGCCCAGTTTGTTAGCTAACTCCTGTGCCAACTCATACACATGTTTGTCCTATGAAGAGTACAAGATAACATATATATATTTTTTAAACATTTAAATGCGCTTTTTATTAAATTAATTTCACGAACACTTATTCTGAGTTACATGATACTGCAAAAGTACGGTGTGAGGTCTCCCCCTCGCCGCATCGTCTTCTCACATTCTTTTGAAAAACATCAAAGGTATTCGAAGGAGAGAAGGAAATGTGGAAACAAATCCACTTGTATGAAATTAAACTCTCCTTCTCCACTAGCGGATCATCATGAGGAATCCAAAATTACATATGTCAAGTGGTAAAAAGAAATGTTGCTAGTTGTGCTAGACATTTTATAGATAAAAACAATATACTACTTAACCTTTTAAAGGTGTGCATGCTTTTCTACTTCCAAGAAATCAGCCTCTGATGTGAAGGGGTCATTCATAATGTTACTCACGTTAGGCGTAGTGAGCAGGCAGCCCGTGCTGCAGTTGTAGGCCTCTCTGAAGCGGCCCAGCTCCCGCAGGCATAGAGCCTTCCTGTAGAGTGCCCTGCAACTGTCTTTGCACAGCGCCAGCGCACTGTCACAGTCCTGCACACCCTGCTCATACCCCCCCTGAGAGAGATGGAGAGAAAGAGATGACAGGTAACGTGTGGGTTCTGCCACAGAGTGAAAGACTAAGGCCATACAGTGGTTAATACAGGCTAATGAGAATGGGGTAATGATAGATGATACAGGCTCTGTAACTTCAAGGGGATGTTGAGGAAGTGTCTGACTGTTGGCAACATTTCAATGATGAGGCTGAAACACATGTTGCACATGATGCAATAGAACAATGTGATGCAACAACACGAAATACTGAAATAGAGAGATTGCAATGGGTATTCACCATTGGTTCAATATTTACCCACTACAGCACATTTGCTTCCAACACAATTGCTATTAAATATTATATGTAAAAGATGACTTCATACCTTTTGTATACAGAATTGTGAACCTCATTCAGTCATCCATATTGTGGATCAAAGATGCATAATCCTGGTGACACACCACTCTGACTCACCATGCTGTGGTAGGCTGCTGCCCTGTTGAAATACAGACTCTCCAGCAGGGCGGAGGGAATTTCTAGAGACTCAGCCTGGGCATAGTGGGCCACGTTAACACCCTCACTGAAGTCCTTTATGGCCTGCTGCCACTCACCCTCCCTGAACATTGCATTCCCCTCATCCAGCAAGTTACACACCAACTGGGTCAGAAACCCCTGGAGGGACATTCAGGGAAGAGGAGAGGAATATGGCATGGGCGTGAGATAAAGACAGTACACAGGAAAAGCCACAAAGGACATGGATGTGTCTAATCAGTATTATGGCTGGTTTTGGTACTTTTTTCCCATGGCAATAATGGACCAAATGCGAAATGGAGAACATCTCTGAAAAGGGCAAGCTGCATGACTGTGAGCAGACAACATGTTCTTTGGAACAGTATAGGGGGTGTAGACATGCCTAGACTAAGGTCAAGAGAGAAGACAGTCATCGCATTCATTAATCCCTACCTTATAGCCTTCAGGCTTTGGATAAGGCAAAGAAGACCTAAGACACAGAGGAAAAGATAACCTATCAATACAAGTGAACTAGTTCCGTATGGCCGTTTGAGGGTATAGGATGAATGACAAGTAAGAGAGCAACTGGCTACAATTTAGTTGAAAAATTGTGGGAATTGCAGGGGAATGTTTATTTCGCACTGTATGAATCCCAGGGCGTTCTGAATGCCCTCCTGGCGCTTTTGACGGTCCATGTCCATCTCTGCACACTGTAAAAAGAGAAAGGCCCATATCAACATAATTTTGACGTCTACTATCGAATTAACGTTACCTAGCCAGAATAAATAAACTAGGTTCAAGAGCTCGTGCAAAGTATACAGCAACGAGAAAATACTTGGCCAGTTTAGCCAAATATATATTTTTTGTTTAGCTAACGTTAAATAGTTAACCATGTCTCAAGTTATCTAGCTTTCATGCTAGCTAGCTAGCTAACGTTAGCTGGGCATGATTCGAGGAAGTTACAACCCACCTGGTGATAAAACACATAAATCGACGTTAACTGCTGTGGACAGCCGAAAATCTCGCCACAGAGAATTTAGAGCTGTACAGCAACCAGCCATCCAGTGCAATTCTTTGCAATGGTATTTTTTTCGTGGACAGTTTACATGTGAGTTTCACTTCCAATTCCTCAGCTGAACAATGAACACACACTCCCTCCCTAGCTTGTTTTTGAGTTGCTTGGCTCCCACAAGGTCCTAGTGAGATTATTTCAAGGGTAGGGTGCTCTGAATAAAATGTTTCTTGTTTAGACATGTCATAAGGGAGTTATCAATTATACACGAAATTAAAATGTTTGCATTTTTATTTTATTTGAGAAATTAATCTAGCTCGGATAGCTTCCACTTTTTTGTGTGTTGATTCTCTCTGCAATTCTAGCGCAAAGGCCGGCGGATGGCGATATTGAGTAGTTTCATCTCGTTTTGCCTCTTAAAGCGAGACATTTGTATTATTTCTAGCGCAATACCGGCAAAGATCAAAGCCATTTTTATTGGTCACATACACATGGTTAGCAGATGTTAATGTGAGTGTAGCGCAATGCTTGTGCTTCTAGTTCCGACAGTGCAGTAGCATCTAACAAGTAATCTAACAAATTCACAACGACTACGTTATACACACAAATGTAAAGGGATGAATAAGAATATGTACATATAAATATGTGGATGAGTGATGGCTGTGCGGCATAGGCGAGATGCAGTAGATGGTACAGAATACAGTATATACATATGAGATGAGTAATGTAGACATTATTAAAATTGCATTATTTAAAGTGACCTTTATTAAAGTGGCCAGAGACTTGAGTCTGTATGTTGGCAGCAGCCACTCTATGTTAGTGATGGCTGTTTAACAGTCTGATGGCCTTGAGATAGAAGCTGTTTTTCAGTCTCTCGTTCCCAGCTTTGATGCACCTGTACTGACCTCGCCTTCTGGATGATAGCGGGGTGAATAAGCAGTGGCTCGGGTGGTTGTTGTCCTTGATGATCTTTTTGGCCTTCCTGTGACATTGGGTGCTGTAGGTGTCCTGGGAGGGCAGATAGTTTGCCCCTGGTGATGCATTGTGCAGACCGCACTACCCTCTGGAGAGCCTTGCGGTTGTGGGCGGAGCAGTTGCCATACCAGGCGGTGATACAGCCTAATAGGATGCTCTCGATTGTGCATCTGTAAAAGTTTGTGAGTGTTTTAGGTGACAAGCCAAATTTCTTCAGCCTCCTGAGGTTGAAGAGGTGCTGCTGCTGTTGCGCCTTCTTCACAACGCTGTCTGTGTGGGTGGACCATTTCAGTTTGTCAGTGATGTGTATGCCGAGGAACTTAAAACCTTCTCCACTACTGTCCCGTCGATGTGGATGGGGGGATGCTCCCTCTGTTGTTTCCTGAAGTCCACGATCATCTCCTTTGTTTTATTGATGTTGAGTGTGAGGTTATTTTACTGACACCACACTCTGAGGGCCCTCACCGCCTCCCTGTAGGCCATCTTGTCGTTGTTGGTAATCAAGAATACCATTGTAGTGTCGTATTGAGTTGGAAGCGTGTATGGCCACACAGTCATGGGTGAACAGGGAGTACAGTAGAGGGCTGAGAACGCACCCTTGTGGAGCCCCAGTGTTGAGGATCAGCAGGGTGGAGATGTTGTGTCCTACCCTCACCACCTGGGGGCGGCTCGTCAGGAAGTCCAGGACCCAGTTGCACAGGGCGGGGTCGAGGCCCAGGGTCTCAAGCTTAATGGCGAGTTTGGAGGGTACTATGGTGTTAAATGCTGAGCTGTAGTCAATGAACAGCATTCTTACATAGGTATTCCTCTTGTCCAGATGGAATGGGGCAGTGTGCAGTGTGATGACGATTGCGTCGTCTGTGGACCTATTGGGGCGGTAAGCAAATTGAAGTTTTATGGAAGACACATTTAAAAACGTTCTACCCAATGACATCATCAAAGTTAAAAACATTTACATTTAAAAAAACTATAGCTAGATTTCCATCCAATTGGCGACACATTTTAATGCAAATATTTTAAAATCTACATTAAAGAAAATATGTATTTTTTTCTCCCACCAATGGTGTTTCCACCAAACTGACTTTTGCGGATAAAAATCAAAAAAAATTTACGTACGTTTTCATGTACAGAATAAAAATCTAAAGTTAAATGTGTTTCCATCGCATTCTCAACTCTACCAATAGTTTCGTCGATTAAATAGCAAATGTGGCTACTCTGATCTCCACACATGCGCACTAACCAACAGCTCACAGATAGTGTGGTTAGGTTAGTTTACATGATACGATTTGTATGGATAAGCGCAAAAATAAGACCCTTGATATTTATTTATCTCAGTCAGTTAGAAAAGCTAAGGCTAGCTTTTTCAAAAAGAAATTTGCATCCTGTAGTTCCAAAAAGTTTTGGAACACTGTAAAGTCCATGGAGAATAAGAGCACCTCCTCCCAGCTGCCCACTGCACTGAGGCTAGGAAACACTGTCACCACCGATAAATCACTACGGTAATCGATCATTTCAATAAGCATCTTTCTACGGCTGGCATTGCTTTCCACCTGGCTACCCCTGCCCCGGCCAACAGCTCAGCACCATCTGTAGCAACTTGCCCAAGCCCCCCCCCTCCCCTCCTGAAAGAGTTGCAAAATCTGGATCCCTACATATCATCTGGGCTAGACAATCTGGACCCTCTCTTTCTAAAATTATCAGCCAAAATTGTTGCAACCCCTATTACTAGCCTGTTCAACCTCTCTTTCGTGTCATCTGAAATCCCCAAAGATTGGAAAGCTGCTGCGGTCATCCCCTTCTTAAAAGGGAGAGACACTCAAGACCCAAACTGTTATAGACCTATATCCATCCTGGCCTGCCTTTCTGATATAAGAATTTGAATGTTTAAAGGTAATGACTAAAGTATTCCACCCAAAACTGTATAACTGTGTGAAATGTGTTAGAATCATATGAATATAATCTGAGGATGTGTGTAGCTCTGTTAGAATTCTAGAACTAGGGCATTATATTATTTTTAAGATATGCAAGCAGGGTGCAGCTGTAAAACAGATAACAGAAATCCATTAGAGGTTTTCAAACCAAGGTGCCCCATTCGGGGGGGGAGAAGTGAAAGACTTGAAGAATGTGACAAGATTGATAGTTCTTTCTCTATTCTGTGGTAGGTGGAAAAATACTGTTTGTTAGAACAAGGCCTAAGATAAGGATTTGTGTGTGTATAAAAGACTGTCTCTGCTTTTGAGGGGCAGAGCGCTCTCTGAATAAAGTGCTGATCCTTTTTATGCTGGACTTTGTCTGTATATTAAAACTTAGAGCTTTACAAGCTCTAAGATACAGATGGAGTATAAAATTGTTCAGTTAGAACATTGAGATAGAAATTCTCGTGACACATTCTAAAATCTTCGAAAGCCAAATTAACAAACAGATCAACAACCATTTTGAATCCTACCCTACCTTCACCTCTATGCAAGCTGGTTTCCGAGTTGGTCATGGGTGCACCTCAGCCACGCTCAAGGACCCAAACAATATCATAACCGCCATCGATAAAAGACAGTACTGTGCAGCCGTCTTCATCGACCTGGCTTTTGACTCTGTCAATCACCGCATTCTTATCGGCAGACTCATTAGCCTTGGTTTCTCAAATGACTGCCTCGCCTGGTTCACCAACTACTTCTCAGACAGAGTTCAGTGTGTCAAATCGGAGAGCCTGTTGTCCTGACCTCTGGCAGTCTCTATGGGGGTGCCACAGGGTTAAAATCTCGGGCCAACTCTCTTCTCTGTATATATCAATGATGTCGCTCTTGCTGCTGGTGATTTTCTGATCTACCTCTATGCAGATGACACCATTCTGTATACTTCTGGCCCTATGGACACTTTTAACAAACCTCCAGACGAGCCTCAATGCCATACAACAACCCTTCCGTCGCCTTCAACTGCTCTTAAATGCAAGTCAAACTAAATGCATGCTCTTCAACCAATCGCTGCCCACACCTGCCCGCCCGTCCATCATCACTACTCTGGACGGTTCTGACTTAGAATATGTGGACAACTACAAATACCTAGGTGTCTGGTTAGACTGTAAACTCTCCTTCCAGACTCACATTAATCATCTCCAATCCAAAATGAAATCTAGAATCGGCTTCCTATTTCGCAACAAAGACTCCTTCACTCATGCTGCCAAACATATTCTAGTAAAACTGACTATCCTACCCATCCTTGACTTCTGCGATGTCATTTACAAAATAGCCTCCAACACTCTACTCAACAAATTGGATGCAGTCTATCACATTGCCATCCATTTTGTCACCAAAGCCCCATATACTACCCACCACTGCGACCTGTATGCTCTCGTTGGCTGGCCCTCGCTACATATTAGTGCCAAAACCCAATGGCTCCAGGTCATCTATCTAAGTCTTTGCTAGGTAAAGAACCGCCTTATCTCAGCTCACTAGTCACCATAGCAGCACCCACCCGTAGCATGTGCTCCAGTAGGTATATTTCACTGTTCACCCTCAAAGCCAATTCCTCCTTTGGCCGCCTTTCCTTCCAGTTCTCTGCTGCCAATGACTGGAACAAACTGCAAAAATCACTGAAGCTTGAGACTCATATCTCCCTCACTAACTTTAAGCACCAGCTGTCAGAGCAGCTCACAGATCACTGCACCTGTACATAGCCCATCTGTAAATAGCCCATCTGTTACGATAACTATGAGTGGTGGGTGGAATCAGGCGCAGAGAGCAGGGTTCTGTCGTTTATCAAAAATTTATTCACCGGTGCAACCAAAATGAATAACGCCAACACACAAGGCGTATAAGTTGCCAGTCCAAAAACAACAGGACAAAAATAGACCGGATAAATAAAGAACACGAAAAGCAATACACCATCAAACACAGAGTAACAATTAACAAGCCCGCACAAAATACCCAGCAGGCCTAGTGCCCTTAAATACCCTACAAACAAACCCTAATACAAAACAGATGTACCCAATAAACCAATAACAAACACAAACGGAAAAAGAATCGATGGCAGCTAATAGGCCGGTGACGACGACCGCCGAGCCCCGCCCGAACAGGAAGAGGCACCCTCTTCAGCGAGGTTCGTGACACCATCCAACTACCTCATCCCCATACTGTAATTTATTTTGTTCCTTTGCACCTCTCTACTTGCACATTCATAGTATCTCTACTTGCACATTCATCTTCTGCACATCTATCACTCCAGTGTTTAATTGCTATATTGTAATTATTTTGCCATTATGGCCTATTTGTTGCCTTACCTCCCTTATCCTACCTAATTTACACACACTGTATATATACTTTTTCTATTGCATTATTGACTGTATGTTTGTTTATTACATGTGTAACTATGTGTTGTTGTTTGTGACGTACTGCTTGTCACATTCTGACCTTAGTTCTTTTGTTATGTCTTTGTTTTAGTGTGGCCAGGGCGTGAGTTGGGTGGGTTGTCTATGTTAGTTTTTCTATGATTTGCTATTTCTGTGTTTGGCCTGGTATGGTTCTCAATCAGAGGCAGCTGTCAATCATTGTCCCTGATTGAGAACCATATTTAGGTAGCCTGTTTTCTATTGTGTTTCGTGGATGATTGTTTTCTGTTTTCTGTGTCTTCCACACGGAGCTGTTTCGGTTTTCGTTTCTGTCTTTCTATTTGTTATTTTGTATTTTCGTGTTCAGTGATTTTGTTCATTAAAACATGACGAACACGTACCACGCTTCATGGTCCTCTTCTCCTTCATAGGACGACCGTTACAGAATCACCCATCACCAAAGGACCAAACAGCGTGGTAACGGGCAGCAGCAGCGATCTCAGGACTCCTGGACATGGGAGGAGATTCTGGACGGTAAGGGACCCTGGGCACAGGCTGGAGAATATCGCCACCCCAAGGCTGAGCTGGAGACAGCGAAAGCCGAGAGGCGGTGGTATGAGGAGGCAGCACAGCAGCGCGGTTGGAAGCCCGAGAGGCAGCCCCAAAAATGTATTGGGGGGTGGCACACGGGGAATGTGGCTAAGTCAGGTAGGAGACCTGAGCCAACTCCCTGTGCTTACCGTGGAGAGAGAGGGACCGGGCAGGCACCGTGTTATGCCGTGAGGCGCACGGTGTCCCCGGTGCGCAGGCATAGCCCGGTGCGGTACATAGCAGCGCCTCGTATCGGCCGGGCTAGGTTGGGCATCGAGCCAGGTGCCATGAAGCCGGCTCAGCGCATCTGGTCTCCAGTGCGTCTCCTCGGGCCGGGGTACATGGCACCAGCCCTAAGCATGGTGACCCCAGTTCGCCAGCACAGCCCAGTGCGGGCTATTCCACCTCACCGCACTGGCCTGGTTACGGGGAGCATTCAGCCAGGTAGGGTTGGGCAGGCTCGGTGCTCGAGACCTGCAGTGCGCCTCCATGGTCCGGTCTATCCGGAGCCGCCTCCACCAGCCCTCCGGTGGCAGCCCCCCGCACCAGGCTGTCTCTGTCTCCTCCCTACAGGTGCTCCCGCCTGTCCAGTGCTGTCAGTCTCCCGTCTGTCCGGAGCTGCCGGAGTCTCCCGTCTGTCCGGAGCTGCCGCAAGTCTCCCGTCTGTCCGGAGCTGCCGCAAGTCTCCCGTCTGTCCGGAGCTGCCGCAAGTCTCCCGTCTGTCCGGAGCTGCCGCAAGTCTCCCGTCTGTCCGGAGCTGCCGCAAGTCTCCCGTCTGTCCGGAGCTGCCGCAAGTCTCCCGTCTGTCCGGAGCTGCCGCAAGTCTCCCGTCTGTCCGGAGCTGCCGGAGTCTCCCCTCTGTCCGGAGCAGCCGGGGCCGCCAGTCAGCCAGGAGCTGCCGGAATCGCCCTTCACTCCGGAGCTGCCGGAGTCTCCCGCCTGTCCGGTGCTGCCGGAATCCACCGTCTGTCCGGTGCTGCCGGAATCTCCCGTCCCGTGGCTAGGGTCTCCAGTCCGAGGTCGGGGGCCACGGAGGCGGGCTAAGAGGCGGACAAGGACTATGGTGGAGTGGGGTCCACGTCCCGCGCGGACAGACACCCACCCAGACCCTCCCCTATAGGTTCAGGTTTTGCGGCCGGAGTCCGCACCTTTGGGGGGGGTACTGTCACGTTCTGACCTTAGTTCTTTTGTTATGTCTTTGTTTTAGTATGGTCAGGGCGTGAGTTGTGTGGGTTGTCTATGTTAGTTTTTCTATGATTTGCTATTTCTGTGTTTGGCCTGGTATGGTTCTCAATCAGAGGCAGCTGTCAATCGTTGTCCCTGATTGAGAGCCATATTTAGGTAGCCTGTTTTCTATTGTGTTTCGTGGGTGATTATTTTCTGTTTTCTGTGTCTGTGTGTGTCACGTTCTGACCTTTATTTCCTTTGTTTTGTCGTTATTTAGTATGGTCAGGGCGTGAGTTGGGGTGGGCAGTCTATGTTTGTTTTTCTATGATTTTGGGATTTCTATGTTTCGGCCTAGTATGATTCTCAATCAGAGACAGGTGTCCATTAGTTGTCTCTGATTGAGAATAATACTTAGGTAGCCTGGGTTTCACTGTTTGTTTGTGGGTGTTTGTTTCCGTGTCTGTGTTTGTTCGCCACACGGTACTATTTTGGTTTTCGTTCGTTTCACGTTTATTGTTTTTGTATTCATAGTGTTCAGTTTATGTTTTTTTAAATAAACAACCATGGACACTTACCATGCTGCGCATTGGTCCTCCGATCCTTCTCACTTCTCCTCCTCAGACGAAGAGGAGGAGGAAAACCCTTAGTGTATTCCACACGAAACTGTTTCGGTTTTCGTTTCTGTCTTTCTATTTGTTATTTTGTATTTTCGTGTTAAGTGATTTTGTTCCTTAAAACATGACGAACACGTACCACACTGCATATTGGTCCGATCTCTCATACTCCTCGTCAGAGGAGGACGAATCCCGTTACACTGCTTTGCTTTATCTTGGCCAGGTCGCAGTTGTCAATGAGAACTTGTTCTCAACTAGTCTTCCTGGTTAAATAAAGATTAAATAAATACTAATAAAATTATTCACATAAAAACTGTGGATGGAAATGTGGTTTATGACTTGAATATCGACATCTGTCAGCCTTTGGGCTACTGGAGTTCTCCCAAGCACTGATATCTCAGAGAACTGATCACAGAAATCTGTAAATATAGCTACACTGTTCAGTATCACTGTTTTTTAAAGAATGTTTGCTTTTTGACATAAAATAAAGGATTAGATGAGATTAGCCAAAGTGTCTATTTTGATTGTTGAGATCGATGGCAGCGAGTAGTGCGGACGAAATGGAGAGAAGATTGGTGAAGCAACAGCTGTGCTGGAATGCAAACAATATGGATGACCGTTCTGATGGTATGGAGGAGTAGGACCGGAATGGTCGGTAGTGGAAAGATGTAGGAAGAAGCGAGATCATGATGCAGAAAGCAGTGGAGCATTTGGTAAAGAAAGCATAAAGACTGCCAAGGTAGGAAGCAAGAGTAACTTTGTGTTGGAGTGGAAAGTGGTGATGGTGTTTGATGAGACCACAGGCCTCATTTACACCCTATCCGACTAACTTACTCCATAGAGAAAGAAGTCAAATTAGCTTGGTTCATTGGAAATTGTAGATTGTTTATATTTTGTGGTAGCCAGGCTCAGCAAGAGAAGATTCTGAAAATAGAAAAGCTTAATGAGAATCAAATTAAAAGCAATGTCCCAGGTGCTTAAACTAGGTTGAGGGGAGGCATCACTGGTGTCCCAATATCTATGTCCATAGATTATGTTAAAGAAAATGTGAAAGGAGTGATTGAGGACAAAAGGTTGATAAGAAGTGAAAGCTTTTCAGTGCTGCTGAGGTTAGATAAGGTTTTGTCTGGAAAAGTACAGATAGGATTCCTTAGTTTAAATGTCAGAGTTATTTGTCCCATCCCCATTGCGGTGTTTTAAATGCCAAAGGATTGGACATGTAGCTGTAGATGGTAAAGGAAGGAAAATATATGCCAAGTGTGGAGGGGAACATGATTACGGTGAATGTGGGAGCAATGTGAAAGTTAAGTGTTATAACTGTGGGGGGAACATAGCGCAGCATTTGGTGGATGCCAGGTGCAGAGAGAGGCTAGAGATGCTCAGATACAGTGCCTTGCGAAAGTATTCGGCCCCCTTGAACTTTGCGACCTTTTGCCACATTTCAGACTTCAAACATAAAGATATAAAACTGTATTTGTTTGTGAAGAATCAACAACAAGTGGGACACAATCATGAAGTGGAACGACATTTATTGGATATTTCAAACTTTTTTAACAAATCAAAAACGGAAAAATTGGGTGTGCAAAATTATTCAGCCCCCTTAAGTTAATACTTTGTAGCGCCACCTTTTGCTCCAGTTTGTTTACCGGACGTGCTACCTGTCCCAGACCTGCTGTTTTCAACTCTCTAGAAACAGCAGGAGCAGTAGAGATACTCTTAATGATCGGCTATGAAAAGCCAACTGACATTTACTACTGAGGTGCTGACTCGCTCCACCCTCGACAGCTACTGTGATTATTATTATTTGACCATGCTGGTCATTTATGAACATTTGAACATCTTGGCCATGTTCTGTTATAATCTCCACCCGGCACAGCCAGAAGAGGACTGGCCACCCCTCATAGCCTGGTTCTTCTCTAGGTTTCTTCCTAGGTTTTGGTCTTTCTAGGGTGTTTTCCTAGCCACCGTGCTTCTACACCTGCATTGCTTGCTGTTTGGGGTTTTAGGCTGGGTTTCTGTACAGCACTTTGAGATATCAGCTGATGTAAGAAGGGCTATATAAATACATTTGATTTGATTTGATTGTGGAGACGGCAAAAGAGATATTGGGTATAACAGATGTTACTGTTGAAATGGTTGTTGACATGCTGAACAATCCTAAGTGTGGAGTGTTTCAGCATGATATAGATCAAGTTTAATGGGGTAGGGGGTTGGGGGGGGGCAGAAGTTAGTAGGTATTATTATTTTTTTGTATTATTTTTTCATGCTAGTACAGAATATGGCATGTCATGATTGATCGTACATTCCAGCACAGTAGGTGGCGGCATGTACTTAAACGTTTGTTTGCGGACCGCCATGATGTAATAGAAGAAGATGAGGCAACGAAACTGCCTGGAACTACAAGTCCCATGTGTCTCGCGTCAGCCATGGTCGTCAAAGTGTTTAAACGTCAGAACCGAGCGGGAGACAGCTTGTGGGACAGACAGCGCTGTTCTGGAAACAACTAGTTATACGCAGAAATTTGCATTTTGTAAGCATTGATACACGTTTCCTACTACAGAGACATTTCCGCTTGCAAATGTATTCAGGGAAACGTTAGTAAGGTCACACGTGAGGGGAGGTGCCATATTTATCAGATCAAGTTGGTCGATGGCCGTAGCAGGGCATGCCCTGCTCTTGCTAGCTTGCTAAGCTAGCTAGCTAACATGTTATGACTACCAAGTCAGAACAACGTTAAGTAACTTGCTTTGATGGCTGTATTCTTGTGGAACATTTCCAGCTTTATCACACCATTGGAAATGATCCACCATGTTCAGCTATTTCCACCTAGCTAGTTAGCCTCAACTATCCTGGCATGAGATGGTGTATGCCAAGTGTTTATAACTAGTTACCAGATAGTTACAACGCTAAACATATCTTGCTTCTTGGCTAACATTAGTTAGCAAGAGTTTCCACTTCTTCCAGAGAGTAGCACAATGATAGCAAGCTAGCAACGTTTACAGACAGCAACTTTCCACCCCCTGTGTATATTAGCCAAAGTTAACTAACTAGTTAGCTAACTTTGAATCATGTTTATAACATCACTTCAAACTGCATGTGTGTTTGGTAACGCTAGGTCTTTGGCAGGTACTCTACTAGGTGGTAATTGATAATATAGTATGTGTTGCTTAAGTAAGTAGTGCATGTTCTTGTTCATAAGTTAGTATGTTCCTCAGGTGTCCTGATGGCGACAGATGCTGTTGCACAGTTGGCCGACTCTCTGGCCAAAACTCAGGTGACTGAGGGAGAGTTGAGTTATAAAGGCCAAGGACGCAAATTCGACAATGCACAATCTGGTAAGAATTCCAACCATTGTCCATTGACTCATTATGCTTATGCTCCTCCAATTGTCATCCAATCGGTTGTTCAAGTACAATGTGGTGTCCATTGCCAAATGTTTTTGTTGTTGTATTTAAAAACAAAAAATGTAACCTTTATTTAACTAGGCAAGTCGGTTAAGAAAAAAATCTTATTTACAATGATGGCCTACCCCGGCCAAACCTGGACGACGCTGGACCGATTGTGCTCCTCCCTATGGGACTCCCAAAAACAGCCGGATGTGATACAGCCTGGATTCGAACCAGGGACTATAGTGACTCTTGCACTGAGATGCAGTGCCTTAGACCGCTGCTAATCTTGGGAGCCCAATGTATTGTTCTTCAAACAATCATGGTCTGTCTTTTCAATCTTTCCCTCTGTCTCCTTCTTTCCAGTGGAAGAGATGGTGAAAGAGATCCAGGAGTTCAAGGGGTTGCAAGCGCTCAGGCTGGAGGGGAACACTTATGGGGTGGAGGCAGCACAGGCCATCGCTAAAGCCCTGGAGACAAAGAGTGAATTTAAGGTACCAGTCACAGAGTGATTATGAGATGAGGTGTGTTTTGATTGCATTGTTCGTGGTACAGAGGACAGGTATTCCACTGACTGCCACACAGAGAGAGATGGATGATCTCATATGTTGATTTTGATGAGGTACCTGCTGTTGGCTCTGTTCTATCTTGCTTTTATATCTGTCATATATATAAATATGGCAAGCTAGACAATACTTTAGCTAACCCTTTATATAACCCTCTCTCTCCCTCAGTACTGTTACTGGAGTGACATGTTTACTGGGCGACTGCGTTCTGAGATACCTCCAGCCCTGGTGAGACAATTAAAAAAATAATAATAATAATACTTGCTCCCTTTGATAGATGAAAGATGGTCTGGGATTGTAAACTCAGCCTTCATCTCCCCTATTCAGAACTCCCTGGGTGCGGCCCTGATGACAGCAGGCGCCAGACTGACCGTGCTGGACCTTAGTGACAATGCCTTTGGACCAGACGGGGTGAAGGGCATCGAGAAGTTGCTCAAGAGCACTGCCTGTCACACACTGCAGGAACTGAGGCTCAACAACTGCGGCATGGGCATTGGTGGAGGCAAGGTGGGCAGAATGTCTCCAGCTTGATAGGAGCTGCATTGTGTTATTGAGCAGACTCCACAACATAAAGTTGCCCCGTACTAGTTGTAATGTAGTCCGTATAATTTAAGAGAAGATCTAAAGCTAATTTAACTTCTCGTATGAAAAAAATAGCTTGTGTTAAGGTTGAATAGTGCTATCAGTTGAGAAGTGATATCATGATTTAATATCTATCATGACAATCCTAACTTTTTCCAATGTAGTTTTTTCACTGTGCTCTGTATGTGGTCTCCTCAGATCTTAGCTGCAGCGTTGACGGAGTGCTATAAGCAGTCCAGTGCACAGGGCACCCCCCTCGGGCTGAAGGTGTTCATCGCAGGCAGAAACCGTCTGGAGAACGATGGGGCCACTGCCCTCGCCCAGGCCTTCCAGGTACAGACACTGGCTCCTGAGCTGAACATATCAGAATTTCTGACAATCTGGACTTGTAGAGTATATGCAGTTAGTCACCACAGTGGTTCACATGGAGCTCTTAGCATTAGTACTGGCAGCAGCATGGATAAAGCTCCTCGAACCCTCCAACGTAATGCCACTGAGTCAATAATTAAACTGTCCTGACAGTGACAAGCTATATACTGTCTATATAGCTATCTTTGTCTGATGCTACTGTATGACCTCAGCTGATGGGTAGTCTGGAGGAGGTGCACGTGCCCCAGAATGGGATCAACCACCCTGGAGTGACTGCTCTGGCCACTGCCATGCAACACAACCCCCAGCTCCGGGTCCTCAACCTCAACGACAACACCTTCACCAAGAAAGGAGCTATCGCCATGGCACAGGTACAGTAGTGGTTTGCCTTGTGTACGAAGGCCGTATGACAATGAAACTCATGAAGTTGATGTATGCTCAAATGCACTTGCCATACTATTGACTGACACTGTGTTTTGTGCCCCCTTCAGGCTCTGAAACATTTGCGTAGTGTCCAGGTGATAAACTTTGGAGACTGTCTGGTGCGTTCCGAGGGGGCTATAGCCATCGCAGAGGCAATCACTGAGGGGCTTCCCATCCTCAAGGTACAGGGTAGCACTGGTCCCACCCTTGGCTGCAGGAACATCTACTGTGCTTGATTGTTAATTAATGTGTGTTCATACACTTCCCTCTGCTGTGGCAGCACCTGACTCATACCCATATTTTTTTTTACCACTTTGTCAGGAGCTGAATCTGTCATTCGGGGAGATCACAGGAGAAGCTGCACTGCTGGTGGCACAATCAGTCGAGGGCAAAGCCACACTGGAGAAACTGGACCTAAATGGTACATGTTGGATTTGACTTACAACACATGAAAACTGGATTGAAAATGTTGCATCGGCTGGTAGTGTTTTCATAGGATCTGTAGAGTTCATGTGTGACTTTGTGTTGTGTGTGTGTATGTGTGTGTTGGTACTGTCAGGTAACTGCCTGGGGGAGGAGGGCTGTGATGCTCTCAGAGAGGTAATGGATGGCCTGAACATGGGAGACCTGCTGGGATCACTCAGGTACTGGATTGAAATATTAAATGAGTTTATACTTTTAGACTTACCCACACTGGACCTCAACCATCCTGTCTTTTATCACAAGCCGCCATGAGAAAATATTTTTGTGTAATCTTTGTCTCTACCTGCAGCGACGATGAAGGGGAGCCGGAGGAGGAGGATGATGAAGATGAGGAGGAGGATGACTATGAGGAGGAGGAGGAGGATGATGATGTGGAGGAAGAAGACAGCAGTGTGAATCAGGTTTCCTCCCCTCTGTCAGTGCCCCGACCCCCAGATGCCTCCTCCTTCCTCTGCTTCCCATCCCCCGACAAGCTACTTAAACTGGGCACCAAGAGGGCCCTGCTCTTTGAACAGCAGGTTAACACACCCTGTCATGAATACCTTACACAGCAAACTACTTAGTGGAAACCTGAGGTGACATACAGTGTGTGTCAGTAGGCTAAAACAGGTTGATGGTGACGTGTTTAACCTTTTGTCCTTGTTCTTCTCTTTTCAGGTAGATGTGGCGGATGCTGGTAAGACAGCGGAGGCATTCCTGAAAATCTCCTCTGTGTACAATGAGGAAGATAAAGATGTTAAGAGTGCTGTCCTAGACAGTATTGGTAAGGGCCACTTACCTTATTTCCGAGTACTTACTGAAGACATGGGGCCAGATGACTGAGTCCATGGATATGCAACTTTTTTCGTTCATCTGTATGACCGCATGTTAAGTATATGTCCTCTTTGTTCTGCAGATGCAATTCTTAGGAAAGCCTTCGCAAGCCCCTCCTTCCAAGGTTACAACTTTATATCATCGCTGTTAGTAATGCTGGGACTCCTCAAGGTATGCACACACGTTCTATGAATTTGTAGAAAAACTCCTGGTTTTCTTCTGCCTTGTATT
Organism: Oncorhynchus nerka; assembly: GCF_034236695.1. Taxonomy (NCBI): domain Eukaryota; kingdom Metazoa; phylum Chordata; class Actinopteri; order Salmoniformes; family Salmonidae; genus Oncorhynchus; species Oncorhynchus nerka. The sequence goes on along the minus strand of NC_088416.1, from coordinate 29,240,482 downwards.
ATTGTAGCCCTTGTGTCTCCCCCTCTCCCTGTCTCATTCAGAGTGAGGACAAGGTGAAGCCGGTGCGTGTGGTACCTGGGCATTTGCAGGCCCTGGAGTATGTTGTGCGTCAGGACTACTTCCCCCAGGACCACATTGCCGTGCTGGAGGCCTTCATGTCCCGGTAAGGGCATGAGTGATGGGTGGCAGCGTAGCTCTCAGGTACCCTCTCCGACTGCAGATTAACACACCACATTGGCACAAAGTTTCCTAAGGATATTGCCAACATGCTCCAAATTGCACAATGTACCCATGTTCTTTTGTTGTCAGGCTGCTGCATTTAACGACAGTAAAGATGAAAGGGGAAACTGTCCATCATTGCAGGTGTATAACTGTATATTTGTGACTTTCAGACACGTCCAGGCCCTGGAGTCGTGCAGCAGCGCCAGGAACATCCTCAAGTCCACGCTGGAGCAGGTCAGGCCTGAAAACTGAGTCACACAGGACCGCACAGACTCTCACGGATTTATGAACAGAACAATTCCCACCCCCAGACATATGGGGGCCTTCAGCGCACACAACAAGGACTTAACTGTTGCACTGCACTCTATTTCGCCAACTCAGAAGACTCACAGCTGGAGCCTTGCCCATCATCTTATGGATGTACATTATTTTATGGATGGACCGATTTTGAAATATTACACACAAACATTTGGGAGATGAATGTTGTATTCTGCCTCACCCTCAGTGAAAGGACTGAAATGTGACCTTAAACACAGGTTTGCTCTCCGTATTTACCCAGTAAGTAATGGTTTATTTTAAAAGGGTTAAACGGATATAAAATATAAATGTGTGATATGGGCTGCTGTGGAAATGTGATTATGATTTGAATCAAAAGGGAAGGACTGAATAAATGTGTTGATTTCTTTGTTGCAGCTATTAAACAGACACTTTTTGGGTGTCCATATACTGAATGGCCTGGGAACATTTCAATTTCACAGTTGAGCAAGCACTACCCTGAATAAGGATCTAGTCCAACCATATTTACTTTTTACAGTGGGAAGAAACTATTGATCCGGGTGTAGGTTCTTCTCCCAAATTTTGAAACCTACGGTGAATAAAAATATAAATGCCACATGCAACAATTTCAAGGATTTTTCTTAGTTACAGTTATAAGGAAATCAGTAAATTGAAATAAATTCATTAGGCCTTAATCTATGGATAATACATGACTGGGCAGGGGTGCAGCTGTGGGTGGGCCTGGGAGGGCATAGGCATACCCACTTGTGAGCCAGGCCCTGCCAATCAGAATGAGTTTTCCCGCACAATAGGGCTTTATTACGGACAGAAATACTCCTCAGCACCCCCTGCCCTTTCTGACGATTTTGCAGGTGAAGAAGCCGGATGTGGAATTCCTGGGCTGGCGTTGTTGTCTGCGGTTGGGAGGCCGGTTGGATATACTGCCAAATTCTCTAAGAGAACGTTGGAGGTGGCTTATACATTTACATTTAAGTCATTTAGCAGACGCTCTTATCCAGAGCGACTTACAAATTGGTGCGTTCACCTTAAGACATCCAGTGGAACAGCCACTTTACAATAGTGCATCTAAATCTTTTAAGGGGGGGGGGGGGTGAGAAGGATTACTTTATCCTATCCTAGGTATTCCTGAAAGAGGTGGGGTTTCAGGTGTCTCCGGAAGGTGGTGATTGACTCCGCTGTCCTGGCGTCGTGAGGGAGTTTGTTCCACCATTGGGGGGGCCAGAGCAGCGAGCAGTTTTGACTGGGCTGCGCGGGAACTGTACTTCCTCAGTGGTAGGGAGGCGAGCAGGCCAGAGGTGGATGAACGCAGTGCCCTTGTTTGGGTGTAGGGCCTGATCAGAGCCTGGAGGTACTGAGGTGCCGTTCCCCTCACAGCTCCGTAGGCAAGCACCATGGTCTTGTAGCGGATGCGAGCTTCAACTGGAAGCCAGTGGAGAGAGCGGAGGAGCGGGGTGACGTGAGAGAACTTGGGAAGGTTGAACACCAGATGGGCTGCGGCGTTCTGGATGAGTTGTAGGGGTTTAATGGCACAGGCAGGAGCCCAGCCAACAGCGAGTTGCAGTAATCCAGACGGGAGATGACAAGTGCCTGGATTAGGACCTGCGCTGCTTCCTGTGTGAGGCAGGGTCGTACTCTGCGGATGTTGTAGAGCATGAACCTACAAGAACGGGCCACCGCCTTGATGTTAGTTGAGAACGACAGGGTGTTGTCCAGGATCACGCCAAGGTTCTTAGCGCTCTGGGAGGAGGACACAATGGAGTTGTCAACCGTGATGGCGAGATCATGGAACGGGCAGTCCTTCCCCGGGAGGAAGAGCAGCTCCGTCTTGCCGAGGTTCAGCTTGAGGTGGTGATCCGTCATCCACACTGATATGTCTGCCAGACATGCAGAGATGCGATTCGCCACCTGGTCATCAGAAGGGGGAAAGGAGAAGATTAATTGTGTGTCGTCTGCATAGCAATGATAGGAGAGACCATGTGAGGTTATGACAGAGCCAAGTGACTTGGTGTATAGCGAGAATAGGAGAGGGCCTAGAACAGAGCCCTGGGGGACGCCAGTGGTGAGAGCGCGTGGTGAGGAGACAGATTCTCGCCACGCCACCTGGTAGGAGCGACCTGTCAGGTAGGACGCAATCCAAGCGTGGGCCGCGCCGGAGATGCCCAACTCGGAGAGGGTGGAGAGGAGGATCTGATGGTTCACAGTATCGAAGGCAGCCGATAGGTCTAGAAGGATGAGAGCAGAGGAGAGAGAGTTAGCTTTAGCAGATGTTAGAGAAATTAACATAAAATTATCTGACAACAGCTCTGGTGGACATTCCTACAGTCAGCATGCCAATTGCATGCTCCATCAAAACTTGAGACATCTGTGGCATTGTGTTGTGTGACAAAACTGCACATTTTAGAGTGGTATTTTATTGTCATTGTGTAATGATTATGCTGTTTAATCAGCTTCTTGATCTGCCACACTTGTCAGGTGGATATATTATCTTGACAAAGGATAAAATAACCACTAACAGAGATGAGAGAAATATGCTTTTTGTGAGTATGGAACATTTCTGGGATATTGTATTACAGCTCATGAAACATGGGACCAACAACACTTTACATGTGTTTATAATTGTGTTCAGTGTATAATGCTCCTGTGGCTAATACTGAGCAAGGTGCACACACCTGTTCGAACTTCATTTTTACTTGAAATATTCTCAGATAAGGGAGAATTGGGGCTAAAATGCATAGAGCAAGCCAACTATTCAAGGAAGCAGCAGACCGTTGTACTTGATCCACTTGTATGGGGACCTGCCACTTCATCTGGGAAAGAGATTAGGCCTGGGATGTGCTTTTGAATGAATACACTGTTTGTTGGACAATGTGCTGAAAAGGTCAAAGATATACTACATATCCATAACTGATTCATACAGTATTTCTAATATTAAATGAGTACACCACATCAGACTTTGATCTTTGTTAATTGCATTAACCAATTCAATGGCAAGCTGCTCTACAATTGTTAAGCTAGTGAAGGTTAGAGCAATATGCTTTCACCAGACCCATTCTTGGGGACAGTGGGCTGCCTCTTCTCAAGCATAGAAAAACAGCCCTTCTTTGTGAGCACCTGTCAGAACTTTTTTTGAAGGGGCTTTTTAGGTACCATGGGATATAGCCATTTATAGTTTAACTACGGGGAAATACATTTCATTTTTATTGATTTGTTTTCCATTAGCTTGCTGTGTTTAAAAATACATTTTATTCAGTGAGTTTGCACTCGAGTAACCTTAGGGTAGTGCGTAGTTTACTGGATGTTAGATTGGTAGCCAGCCTGGTCTCATAGACTAGATGGAACATAGTAAATGGAAATCTGGGAACACTAAACGTAGTATATGTTAACGTTTGGTATGGTTACAAAAACAAAAGTAGGGTGGTTGGTCGGTGTGGGTGGATAGGTGGGCGTATATCGCGAACGTCTAGCAACCCAAAAGTTTTGAAAATCATTGCGGACAATTTTAGCTAATTAGCAACTTCAACTACTTACTATTCTTTAGCTACTTTGTAACTACTTAGCAACTACTTAGAATGTTGGCTTACCCTTTTAACTAACCCTAACCGTAACCATTTTAGCTAACCCTTCCCCTGATCTTAAAAGCTACACATAAAAAACTGTCAATTTATAGAGTAATTCACATACTTAGGAATAACCCTGGCAGGTTTGGCGTTAAATTAATTTTCTAATTTCCTTTTATGTAGGTCCTTTTATGTAGGACGCGCACACTGGTTGAATCAATGTTGTTTAACCAATTTGGAATATACATTGAATTGACGTCTATGCCCAGTGGGACAGTTGGCTACCTTCGACCTCTAATCTGTCAGAAAATGTATTGCCAAGGTGTTCATTTGAGGTTAGGTTTCGCAGGGGCCGGGAGTCACGACGAAAGAATTTATCAAAGCAGTGTTTGTGAGACCCCTAACTGTTGCAAGTGCTCAGTCATTCTAGCAATGTAAAAGTCTAGTATGTACGTGAACCCCTTGGCGCTCATATTCTCCGTTGCGCGCAGCTCCTCCACAGTGGAAAAATGATATACAGACCTACACTTTTCCTTGAGTAGGAAACTTTATAAAGCTATCTGGGAAGGCTACATACTAAAAGCATTGGATGTCAAATTTGACAAATTCAACCATGAAGGTATGTTTATAATCTTAAATGTACAATAGGAACATTCTAAAAAGTTACAATATTTATCAAATAGCAAATGTTATAGAATGCTGCTGAATAACAACCAGATTCGTATTTTTAGATTCAATAACTAAACTTTTAAGTCTTTAAAATATGCGTTAAATAAATACATACAATCCTCCTGGCATTGGAAAAGTGATTTTTTTGAGTCCAAAGGGAAAGCCTAAGGTTTCCAAATTGGAGACTGGATTCTCCATGCCTTTGAAAATTTTTGTTCCATTGTTGCTATAAGAAGTAGTCTATTGTACTATTTCACTGTATTTACAATATATATTCAAAGTTGTGAGACTGTAAAAAGTTGGGTGAGAATTAGTATTTTGAGAGCCGTTCGTGCGTGATATGCATAACTATCATTACGTTATAGGCCTACAGTCAAATCCCGTTTGTGTTTGATGTCTTTTTCCCAAAACCCCCACAGATGTGTTCCTTTGCGGATTGCCTCTCTAGGTGGCTAGTTGCGGTTTTGATGCTCTTGGTCATACTTTTACCAGCTCAAGCGGGAAAGTGCCCAAAGTTCTGCATCTGCGACAACTCCAAACTCACCATGGCCTGTATCGGCAAGAATCTGACTCAGGTTCCCCCCACGATAGATGAGGTGAGATGCCAATGAATCAAAAGGATCAATGATGGATGTTTTACAAGTTATTTGATATGGTTTAAACCTTAATTTGTGGCATGTATGCAGTGCTGTAATTTTGCTATTCATTCACCCACGCATTTTCTTTTTTCCTTTTCCATATTTAAACCTCCCCTACTTTTTCTATTTTTCATTCCTATTTCCTTTCCCTCAGATTACAGTGAAACTGGACCTGAGTAAAAACGATATCCAGGTGCTGCCGACCCATGCATTCCTGCACATCCCGCACCTCACGCACCTCACCCTGCAGCGGTGTAACATCAGAGCGGTGCGTGAGGGGGCCTTCCGCACCCTGGGCCGTCTGGTCTCCCTCAACCTGGCCAACAACAACATCGAGATCCTTTACCAGGTGAGGTAGCGGCTGGCACAGTCACCGGGGACATGGGGTAAACAAATACATGTCAGTTTTGGTGAGGGAAGCACCAGATCAGATTGACGTAGAATCATCTAGTAACATTGATACCTACATGGTACCTTTCAGGTGCAAGTTATGTTGTACACATAGCTGTCACTTCCTGCACAAAGGCCATACTCCCATCCATCAACTTTTCTGGGCCGTTTAATGTCACATGCATCATGCCTGTTTCCTAACTTTCGCTCTCTCCCCATCCATCAGGAGTCTTTTGATGGCCTGTCATCCCTAAAGCAGCTGACGTTGGACCATAACCGTGTTGAGGAGATCCAGCCAGGGGCCTTCACTCAGCTGGGCTTCCTTAACATGCTGTCCCTCACACATAACCAGCTGGTCTACATCCCCAACATGGCCTTCCGGGGCCTGCACAACATCAAGTGGCTGCGTCTCAGTCGCAACTCCCTCAACAACCTGGCCATGGAGGCCTTTGCTGGCCTCTTCACCCTCACACGCCTCAGCCTCAACCACAATGAGCTGCAGTTCTTCCCCACACAGACTATGACCCGGTGGGAAACTTACATTTTCTGTGCAGTTGTCTGACACTATTGTGCAATAGTGTCCTGGTCCAATAGTATTTAAGCTTGATGACACTTGACCTTTTTATGCTCTGTCCATTTTGTCTCCTTTATTTAAGACTGGCTCAAGTCACCCGCCTGGACCTGAGCTACAACCCCATGACCTACCTGGGTGAGGATACTGTCTCCATGCCGAAGCTCACCCACCTCTACCTGGACCACATGTCCCTACAGGACCTCTCAGACACAGCCATGTCCCGGGCCCCCCTCCTCTCCCACCTGGACCTCAGCCACAACCAGCTGCGCTACCTGGAGCCCCTCTCTGGCCCCATGGAGCTAGCCCGCCTCAACCTAACAGGAAACCCCATCCACTGTAACTGCTACCTGAGGCCCCTGAAGGAGTGGGCCAAGAAAGGGAAGGTGAAGTTGATGGGGGTCTGCGCGGGTCCCCCTCACCTCTCTGACGAGCCCCTGGAGGGAGTGGGGCCTATGGAGCTGCGGTGCCGGAGCAGGGAGGACATGATAAAGGAGGAGTTTGAAGAGCAGGAGGAGACCAGGGAGCGTGCACTGCCCACAGCCAAGCCTAAGAAGAAGATCAAGTGTCCTGATAACTGTGACTGCGATGTGAGTTGCTCTTATTGTTAATACTGAGATGGTGTATGGGGTGCTGAGCGATGGTGCAATGTTGTACCACAAATAATGTTCAAACTTGCTGCCATGACAGCACACTTGCCATCATACTCAGAGAAGAATTGGGCTGATAATTCAGTCATCCATATAAAAACTGCTCTCCAATTCTTGTTTGGAAATATCCCTCTGAACCCATCTCCCTCTCTCTGTCCCCTGCTTAGGTGAAGGCTCAGCACGCCACATGTGAGAACCGTGGTCACACCAAAGTCCCCTACGGCTTCCCCTCTAATTCCCAGCTCCTGGACCTGCGCAGCAACCACTTCCATTACGTCCCTAGCAACAGTTTCCCCGGTACAGACCAGGTGGTCTCTCTGCATCTGGAGCACTGCAAGGTCCGTGAGATCGAAGGCGGTGCCTTCCGGGGCATGAAGGGCCTGGTCTACCTCTACCTGTCTGACAATGATCTCACCTCCCTGGGCTCAGAGACTTTCATTGGGGCCCCTGAGCTCACCTACCTCCACCTGGAAGGGAACCAGCTGGCCATGTTCCCTGGGGCTGCCCTGGCCCCCCTGCCCAGCCTGCTTGTGCTCCACCTGGAGCGGAACACTATCGGTAAGCTGGAGCGGACAGGCCAGCTCTCCTCAGTCCCCAAGTTGAGAGGACTCTACCTGACCAATAACACCATATCCACTATAGCTCCCGGCGCTCTCAACTCCGCCCACCTAGATACTCTTCATCTGGGGTCTAATCAGCTTGCTGAGGTGCCTACCGACGGGCTGTCCAAGGCCTCCAGTCTGACCGAGCTCTGCCTCTCTGGAAATTCCATTCGTTGGGTCGGACCAAAGGCGTTCCTTCCTGTGTCCAAGAGCCTAAGGCAGCTGTATATGGATGACATGGGTCTGGAGAAGGTAAGAGAGATAAAGAGATGTATTTTGCCAGGTTTGCTTTGATAAATTATCTCTATCTGCAGAATTGGGGTCAATATCATTTCAAGTTATCAATGAAAAATTGGCCATTCATTTCTATGAAGAATTCACTTTCTGAGTGGTTGCTTCTATTCCCTCTATAGATGTCCAGAGACTCCCTGGTGGGGCTGGGCTCTGGGCTGACTACTCTGTCTCTGAGGGGGAACCAGCTGGAGGAGCTGCCTGACCTGAGCCCACTCACTGGGCTGGAGGTCATCAACCTGGCCCACAACCCCCTGCTATGTGATTGCACCCTGCTGCCACTCCGCAGGTCAGTAGTCCACTGCTTTGTGAATGACCCGTTTGTGGATGCTGCTGTGCAAGGGAGTCATGCACATGCATGCACATAAATGAAATCAACATTTTATTTGTCACATGATTCATAAACAACAGGTGTAGATTAACAGTGAAATGCTTACTTACGGGTCCTTCTCCAACATTGCAGAGTTAAGTTAAAAATATCTTTATTTTTAAATAGAAATAGTGACACAAAGAAAAAATACACAGTGACTAACAAATAGCAATAACAATTAAAAGTAACATGGTTATATACAGGGAGAACCACTACAGAGTCGAACAAGGTAATTGAGGTAGCTATGTACATATAGGTAGGGGTAGCAGCAGCGTATGTGGTATTTTTACATTTTTTATTAGGATCCCCATTAGCTAACTCTGTAACGCTAGCTAATCTTCCTCGGGTCCAAATGTGAGAGTGAGTGTGTGTGCCATCAGTATGCATGTGTGCGCGTGTTATGTGCGTGTTGCAATGTCAGTGTAACTATATGTGAGTGTGTAGGTAGAGTACAATGTGTGTCCATAGAGTCAGTTCAAGAGAGTTGGTGCAAAAAAGGGTAAATGCGGGTAGTAGCGATTTGATTAGCTATTTAGCAGTCTTGTTTAGCAGTCTTATTGCTTGGGGGTTGTCAGCCGGTTATTGTCAAACAAAAGACTGTCGCTCTCACTGTGATTTACTGTTAATTAACATAAACACATTTAGCATCTCCAGGCCTCCATGCATACAAGCTGCATATAAGCGTCTGATGCATGCCTTTGGAACATCTACATTTTAAAATGTCTGATAAATTTAGAAAATGTGGCGCCTTGCAGTCAGATTCCAAGCAGTTGCATAGCAATCGATGATGCAGCCAGTCAAGATGCTCTCAATGGTGCAGCTTTAGAACCTTTTGAGGATCTGAGGGTCCATGCCAAATCTTTTCATCCTCCTGAGGGGGAAGAGGCATGGTCGTCCCTTTGTCACAACTGTGTTGGTGTGAGTGGACCATGTTCATTCCTTAGTGATGTGGACACCGAGGAACTTGAAGCTCTCAACCCACTCCACTACACCCCGGTCAAAGTGGATGGGAGTGTGCTCGGCCCTCCTTTTCTTGTAGTCCACGACCAGCTCCTTTGTCTTGCTCACATTGAGGGAGAGGTTGTTGTCCTGGCACCACACTGCTAGGTCTCTGACCTCCTCCTTATAGGCTGTCTCATCGTTGTCGGTGATCAGGCCAACCACCATTGTGTTGTCAGCAAACTTGATGATGGTGTTGGAGTCGTGTGCAGCCACGCAGTCATGGGTGAACAGGGAGTACAGGAGGGGACTAAGCACTCACCCCTGAGGTTGAGGGTCAGTGTGTCGGATGTGTTGTTGCCTATCCTCACCACCTGGGGGCGGCCCATCAGGTATCCAGTTGCAGAGGGAGGTGTTCAGTCCCAGGGTCCTGAGCTTAGTTATGAGCTTGGAGGGCACTATGGTGTTGAACGCTGAGCTGTAGTCGATCAAAAGTATTCAAACATAGGTGTTCCTCTGGTCCAGGTGGGAGACGGAAGTGTGGAGTGCAATAGAGATTGCGTCATCTGTGGATCTGTTGGGGCAGTATGCAAATTAGAGTTGGTCCAGGGTGTTTGGGATGATGGTGTTGATGTGAACCCTGACCAGCTTTTCAAAGCAAGAGTGCTACAGGCGATGGTAATTTAGACAGGTTACCTTGACGTTCTTGGGCAAAGGGATTATAGTTGTCTATACTATAGGTATACACAAATTATTTAACTCTGCTAACCGTCAGGCTCTAACTACTTTGCGTCCCCTCTCTCTGCTCAGGTGGATGGAGAATGTGAGTCTGAAGATGACAGCCACCTGTGGTCACCCTCCTGAGTTCCGGGGCCAAAGTGTGAGGGATGTCCATGTCTTTAAGAGCTGTCCAGGGGAGAGTGCTTCTCCTGGCAAGACCCTCAAAGGATTCAAGGACACAAAATCAATAAATCCCAAACCCACTCTCCTCAAGGTGACCATGGCAAAAGCCAAGCCAGGAAAGGCTAAACCCATGCCAACCAAGCCCAAAGCCAAGCCTCTGAAGAACCCTAAGGCACCAGCATCCCAAAAAACAAGAAGACTTATAAAAAGTAGGAAATCAGTGATGTAAATGGCTGTTAGTCTGTTTGGGCAGAACTCTATATGCACCAAACGGACAAGTGCTATTTCATCTTAAAATCACTGAATGTAATTTGAGCATGCTGAAATGTGTTTTTTAAATTTTATTTTTGAGACTGCAAGTTCATTTTCTGATTGATTTACTGTCTATTTTAGAATCTTATTGAAGTGAGGGTTTCGGAAGAGTCGGGATTCAAGAGACCCAAAGCCCTATTTGCAGTACCATATATATCCACCAAGTGTCACGTGATGCAATAAGATTTTTCTGCTCTAGTTCGACCAACTTTTCTATTCATATACAGTGGGGAGAACAAATATTTGATACACTGCCAATTTTGCAGGTTTTCCTACTTACAAAGCATGTAGAGGTCTGTCATTTTTATCATAGGTACACTTCAACTGTGAGAGACGGAATCTAAAACAAAAATCCAGAATTTTAAGTAATTAATTTGCATTTTATTGCATGACATAAGTATTTGATACATCAGAAAAGCAGAACTTAATATTTGGTACAGAAACCTTTGTTTGCAATTACAGAGATCATACGTTTCCTGTAGTTCTTGACCAGGTTTGCACACACTGCAGCAGGGATTTTGGCCCACTCCTCCATACAGACCTTCTCCAGATCCTTCAGGTTTCGGGGCTTTCGCTGGGCAATACGGACTTTCAGCTCCCTCCAAAGATTTTCTATTGGGTTCAGGTCTGGAGACTGGCTAGGCCACTCCAGGACCTTGAGATGCTTCTTACGGAGCCACTTCTTAGTTGCCCTGGCTGTGTGTTTCGGGTGGTTGTCATGCTGGAAGACCCAGCCACGACCCATCTTCAATGCTCTTACTGAGGGTAGGAGGTTGTTGGCCAAGATCTCGCATTACATGGCTCCATCCATCCTCCCCTCAATACGGTGCAGTCGTCCTGTCCCCTTTGCAGAAAAGCATCCCCAAAGAATGATGTTTCCACCTTCATGCTTCACGGTTGGGATGGTGTTCTTGGGGTTGTACTCTTCCTCCAAACACAGCGAGTGGAGTTTAGACCAAAAAGCTCTATTTTTGTCTCATCAGACCACATGACCTTCTCCCATTCCTCCTCTGGATCATCCAGATGGTCATTGGCAAACTTCAGACGGGCTTGGACATGCGCTGGCTTGAGCAGGGGGACCTTGCGTGCGCTGCAGGATTTGAATCCATGATGGCGTAGTCTGTTACTAATGGTTTTCTTTGAGACTGTGGTCCCAGCTCTCTTCAGGTCATTGACCAGGTCCTGCCGTGTAGTTCTGGGCTGATCGCTCACCTTCCTCATGATCATTGATGCCCCACGAGGTGAGATCTTGCATGAAGCCCCAGACCGAGGGTGATTGACCGTCATCTTGAACTTCTTCCATTTTCTAATAATTGCGCCAACAGTTGTTTCCTTCTCACCAAGCTGCTTGCCTATTGTCTAGTAGCCCATCCCAGCCTTGTGCAGGTCTACAATTTATCCCTGATGTCCTTACACAGCTCTCTGGTCTTGGCCATTGTGGAGAGGTTGGAGTCTGTTTGATTGAGTGTGTGGACAGGTGTCTTTTATACAGGTAACAAGTTCAAACAGGTGCAGTTAATACAGGTAATGAGTGGAGAACAGGAGGGCTTCTTAAAGAAAAACTAAGAGGTCTGTGAGAGCCGGAATTCTTACTGGTTGGTAGGTGATCGAATACTTATGTCATGCAATAAAATGCTAATGAATTACTTAAAAATCATACAATGTGATTTTCTGGATTTTCGTTTTACAGTTGAAGTGTACCTATGATAAAAATTACAGACCTCTACATGCTTTGTAAGTAGGAAAGCCTGCAAAATCGGCAGTGTATCAAATACTTGTTCTCCCCACTGTATACCCTTTGTGCAAATGAAGAACAAGGCTGAATATATGTGACATAAGGTTGTTGCATTTTCAGCTGTTACTTAACCCTTAGATGCATGTAAATCGATGCACAATGGCTTCTTGCTCATTAAATCTCCTACGACACTAAATCAGTTTCTAACAGTTTTGTTTGATTTTCATGTTCCTGACAGAGGTGTGCAAGGATTGGTCCATAGCATGCTTTATCTGATCCTCTACATAACAATTCTGGGTAATGCAGCTCCATGCAATACATGTATGTGCCAGTCAGTGGTGCTGTCTTGTGGTAAAGGTATCATCACATCCCAGGTGCAATCTCATTAGTGCTCTGGCACTATCTCTATTTGCACTGGCACTATCTCTGTTTGCAGAGCTCATCGACTGCCACCAGGTGCCAGAACAGGCCTATGGTGTAAGGGTTAGCACTCTGGACTCCAGCATTCTGAATCCAGCGATCTGAATCAAATCTTGGTAGAACCTGACTTTTTACCTTTTCTCTTTTGCTGATACTAATCTTCTCAGAGAGTGGGCCTGCATGGACAGAACCCTGGTCACTGTTAAGAGATACTTTTGACGAGATGGGAAAGTCCATTGGAATTGTATGCTGCGTTCAAAACAACTGGGAACTGGGAAATCTCAGACTTCCGACTTTAGTGCATTTAAGACAACTGGGAACTTGGGAGAAAAACGAGATCCAACTGGGAAAATGGTTTTGAACGGTCATCAGATTCGGAATTCCAAGTCGGAAACTCTGGCATCTTTCACATCCGGCTGTGATTGAGAGTCCCATAGGGTGGCGCACAATTGGCCCAGCATCGTCCGGGTTTAGCTGGGGTAGGATGTCATTGTAAATAAGAATTTGTTCTTAACTGACCTGCCTAGTTAAATAAAGGTTAAATAAATAAATATATACAAATAATAATTCTGACTTCGTGCCATCCAGGATCTCTATACCAGGCGGTGTCAGAGAAAGCCCTAAAAATTGTCAAAGACTCCAGCCACCCTAGTCATGGACTGTTCTCTCTGCTAACGCATGGCAAGCGGTACCGGAGCACCAAGTCTAGGTCCAAAAGGCTTCTTAACAGCTTCAACCCCCAAGCCATAATACTCCTGAACAGCTAATTCAAAGGGCTACCCAGACCCCTCTTTTACACTGCTGCAACTCTGTTTATTATTATTATTATTATTTCTTTTTTAAATCACCTTTATTTAACCAGGTAGGCTAGTTGAGAACAAGTTCTCATTTACAACTGCGACCAGGCCAAGATAAAGCATAGCAGTGTGAACAGACAACACAGAGTTACACATGGAGTAAACAATAAACAAGTCAATAACACAGTAGAATTTTGTTTTATTTTATTTTTTTATTAAAAAAAGAGTCTATATACATTGTGTGCAAAGGCATGAAGAGGTAGGCGAATAATTACAATTTAGCAGATTAACATTGTAGTGATAAATGATCAGATGGTCATGTGCAGGTAGAGATACTGGTGTGCAAAAGAGCAGAAAAGTAAATAAATAAAAACAGTATGGGGATGAGGTAGGTCAATTATTTATGCATAGTCACTTTAACTCTACCTACATGTACATATTAACTCGACTAACCGGTGCCCCTGCACATTGACTCTGTACCGGTACCCCCTGTATATAGCCTGCACATTGACCCTGTACCAGTAGCCCCTGTATATAGCCTGCACATTGACTCTGTACCGGTAGCCCCTGTATATAGCCTGCACATTGACTCTGTACCAGTAGCCCCTGTATATAGCCTGCACATTGACCCTGTACCAGTAGCCCCTGTATATAGCCTGCACATTGACTCTGTACCGGTAGCCCCTGTATATAGCCTCCACATTGACTCTGTACCGGTAGCCCCTGTATATAGCCTCCACATTGACTCTGTACCGGTAGCCCCTGTATATAGCCTCCACATTGACTCTGTACCGGTACCCTCTGTATATAGCCTCCACATTGACTCTGTACCGGTAGCCCCTGTATATAGCCTCCACATTGACTCTGTACCGGTAGCCCCTGTATATAGCCTCCACATTGACTCTGTACCGGTAGCCCCTGTATATAGCCTGCACATTGACTCTGTACCGGTACCCTCTGTATATAGCCTCCACATTGACTCTGTACCGGTACCCTCTGTATATAGCCTCCACATTGACTCTGTACCGGTACCCTCTGTATATAGCCTCCACATTGACTCTGTACCGGTAGCCCCTGTATATAGCCTCCACATTGACTCTGTACCGGTACCCTCTGTATATAGCCTCCACATTGACTCTGTACCGGTACCCCCTGTATATAGCCTCCACATTGACTCTGTACCGGTAGCCCCTGTATATAGCCTCCACATTGACTCTGTACCGGTAGCCCCTGTATATAGCCTCCACATTGACTCTGTACCGGTAGCCCCTGTATATAGCCTCCACATTGACTCTGTACCGGTACCCCCTGTATATAGCCTCCACATTGACTCTGTACCGGTACCCCCTGTATATAGCCTCCACATTGACTCTGTACCGGTACCCCCTGTATATAGCCTCCACATTGACTCTGTACCGGTACCCCCTGTATATAGTCTCCACATTGACTCTGTACCGGTACCCCCTGTATATAGTCTCCACATTGACTCTGTACCGGTACCCCCTGTATATAGCCTCCACATTGACTCTGTACCGGTACCCCCTGTATATAGTCTCCACATTGACTCTGTACTGGTACCCCCTGTATATAGTCTCCACATTGACTCTGTACCGGTACCCCCTGTATATAGCCTCCACATTGACTCTGTACCGGTACCCCCTGTATATAGCCTCCACATTGACTCTGTACCGGTACCCCCTGTATATAGCCTCCACATTGACTCTGTACCGGTAGCCCCTGTATATAGCCTCCACATTGACTCTGTACCAGTACCCCCTGTATATAGCCTCCACATTGACTCTGTACCGGTACCCCCTGTATATAGCCTCCACATTGACTCTGTACCGGTAGCCCCTGTATATAGCCTCCACATTGACTCTGTACCGGTACCCCCTGTATATAGCCTCCACATTGACTCTGTACCGGTAGCCCCTGTATATAGCCTCCACATTGACTCTGTACCGGTACCCCCTGTATATAGCCTCCACATTGACTCTGTACCGGTACCCCCTGTATAGCCTCACTATTGTTATTTTACTGCTGCTGTTTAATTATCTGTTACTTTTATTTTCTATTTTTTACTTATCTGTTTTTTACTGAACACTTTTTTTTCTCAACTTCTTAAAACATTGTTGGTTAAGGGCTTGTAAGTAAGTATTTGGCGCATGTGACAAATAACATTTGATTTGATTTTAAACCCCCACCTATTTCTAAAATGTATCCTCTTAAAGGTGCAATAAGAAAAGAAATCGCACCGCAATTTCTTGGTTCCTAAAATTCAAATATTGTATTTTCAGCTGTTTGAAGCTGGTGTACAAAAGTAAAAGATGCAAAAACAAAACTTAAGAATGGGAAGCATAGAAATAACACACATAGAACAGATCTACTCAAGATAGACCACTGCTTGGTGTTTACAATGGGAGCAAATTAATCATAGAGGGCAGAACAAGCAACATGATGGGCAAAGCCATCATAGTGAGATCCTATTGGCATATTTTAGCATGTATTTGCATATTTCCGTTAAGGAACACCTACTCTGTGAATGTTGGCTAAAATCCATCTCGCACCATCTTCTCCCACTGCAGGCCACTAGGCTTCCTCTCATCATCACATTTGCTAGTGAGTGGAAATGTCAACCGGTTGCTTCAGATTTGTACATCTGGTGAAATATCTGGCTCATTGTTCTATCTGATGATCTACCGCTTCTTAGACTTGTTTTCAAATGAGAATTACAGATCTATAGCTGCATTTCACTGTTAATTTGATCATCACCCAAAATGTTGCCATCATCTGTTTTCATGACTTTTTACGATATAGTCAATTATGACATTGTGGCTGAACTATCTAGTGGAAATGTCATCAATGGGTTGCATGGTGCATTCTGGGCGATTGTTGGACAAGGAGAGTTCTCCTTCAGTAAGTGAATAGATGCTAATTGGGCGATAGCTAAAACAAAAAAACATTAGGATGAATTTCGTCAACAAGAAGTACAACATTACAAATATTTTCCTAGATGTGAGATAATTCACTTGTTCTCTGTAATATCATATAGCTTTGGAATCGTGACATTATGTACTTCCGAGGAAAATAGACAGGTTTCTCAACTCTTGTTGCTTTTAAGACAACTGGAAACTCTGGGGAAAAAAACCTTGGTCAAATCATGACGTCAGTGATTACCACGTTGTACTGTCGGAGCTCTAGAAAGATGCCTGAGTTTCCTCAAATCAAATTTTTATTGGTCACATACACATGGTTAGCAGATGTTAATGCGAGTGTAGCGAAATGCTTGTGCTTCTAGTTACAACTATAAAGTAATATCTAACAAGTAATCTAACAAATTCACAACAACTACCTTATACACATAAATGTAAAGGGATGAATAGAATATATACATATAAATATATGGATGAGCGATGGCATGCGGCGGCATAGGCAAGATGCAGTAGATGGTATAGAATACAGTATATACTGTACATATGAGATGAGTAATGTAGGAAATGTAAACATTATTAAAGTGCTGTTATTTAAAGTGACTAGTGATACCTTTATTAAGTCAATTTATTTAAGTGGTCAGAGATTTGAGTCTGTATGACGGCAGCAGCCTCGCTATGTTACTGATGGCTGTTTGAGTCTGATGGCCTTGAGATAGAAGCTGTTTTTCAGTCTCGGTCCCAGCTTTGATGCACCTGTACTGACCTCGCCTTCTGGATGATAGCGGGGTGAACAGGCAGTGGCTCGGGTGGTTGTTGTCCTTTATCATCTTTTTGGCCTTCCTGTGACATCGGGTGCTGTAGGTGTCCTGGAGGGCAGATTGTTTGCCCCCGGTGATGCGTTGTGCAAGACCGCACCACCCTCTGGAGAGCCTAGCAGTTGAGGGCAGTGCAATTGCGTACCAGGTGGTGATATGCTCTCGATTGTGCATCTGTAAAAGTTTGTGAGTGTTTTAGGTGACAAGCCAAATTTCTTCAGCCTCCTGAGGTTGAAGAGGGGCTGTTGCTTTTGCGTCTTCTTCACCACGCTGTCTGTGTGGGTTGTCGTGACGTTGTATCAGTTAATGTGACGACTGTTGCTCATCGAATGATTAAAGGTTTCTAATTGCATGATTAACTGAATCAAGCAATTATTAACTTATTAACCTGGGGCACCATGGGAAAATTTGTTTTATTGAGTTTCTATTTAACTCAAAGATTAACTCAAAGAATATCAGAATATCGATTTTACAACAGCCGCTAACTAATCAGTTACCTCTACAGTCTCGTTCTGAACGTTGCATAATCCGGGAATTTGCGCAGACCCAGGTCTCACCAATGAGTTCGTACCACACCAATCTTAGTTGAGTATTTATTTACTAGAAAGCTAAAATGATGATAAAAGATACACATACACAGAAACACATTCTAGGCTATTGATTAGAACTTAGTGTAACGGGTCAACACACTATGGCGCGTGTTACCCAAAATGGGGATTTAAAAGAGAGAGATAAAGAAAGTACACGAGAGAAATATACATTTGGGTGAATTTGTCAGCTATGCTTATTCTAACCCTAGCCTTGCCCCAAACTGCCGCTCTTATGGGTCAGAATATAATGATGTAATTACGTGTGGAAGGTCTCCGTGGACTCCCCGCGTGGACCGTTCAGGCTGCTCAATGACACACTTCTCTGGCGCAACTCTCTGGTTGTCCTCACGATGTCAGTGTCCTTTTGGCTTAGGGGTCTGTTCCCTCGCCCTTGCTCTGGAAGAGCTCTTCTGAGGACAGACAACTCTGTAGCTCAGAGCTCACAGCGTAGGAATTAAACAGTGTAGATACCACGATTCGATGGGGAGTGGAGGCTAGGTGGTCCGACTTGAATTCACCCGCTTAGACACAGCTACTCATCCGTAGCTTGGGTAGAAAAATATTTCTTTGTCTTCAAACTTGTGTTGCGTTTTGGGTTTGTTTACTTTTTTAGACCTCGGCTGCAGCTTGGGTCACTTAGTCTGATCTGTTAATTCTTCACTCACAGGTTTTATACCCTCGGGTCAGAAGTGGGCGTAACCGCCTTTAGGGCAATTCTCTGGGCGTACCAAGTTAAGGGCAAGGTCTAGATTTTACTCAAATCCAATTTTAGACAACTAACTTCACATTTCATCTTTACCAAAACATTCTCTTTGATTTGTACATTTTCCACACAACGTACAATGTATAAACATCAAACATATACAAGGAAAACTCTTAACGTTACAATGTTTTCGTAATAACGTCATCTATTAACCTTTAATAACAAAACAAAAATGACATACATTTTCATATTCCATCTATCGTCATGACCACCATTGTGGCTGATGGAAACCATTGTTCCAAAGTCCCTTTATTGCATGTTTAATGTTCTGAGGGTGGTTCTCCATATTAAGGGGACACAGGAATGTTGTGTGGCCTAAGATTTACCAGGGGCGTGAGGTGTCATAAAACCCCCACATCTTCAGACCCCTAGATCTCTCCTCCTCTGTTGGGGTTGAGAGATAATCTGTAGGGTTGTGGTCTCCTGTAACCTGACCTGATCAGGACAGTCATGACAGGGTTGACCATTTCAGTTTGTCCGTGATGTGTACAGTGAGGAACTTTAAACTTTCCACCTTCTTCACTACTGTCCCGTCGATCTGGATGGGGGGTGCTCCCTCTGCTGTTTCCTGTAGTCCATGATCATCTCCTTTGTATTATTGACGTTGAGTGAGAGGTTATTTTCCTGACACCACACACCCGAGGGCCCTCACCTCCTCCCTGTAAGCCGTCTCATCGTTGTTGGTAATCAGGCCTACCACTAGTTTCGTCTGCAAACTTGATGATTGAGTTGGAAGCGTGTATGGCCACGCAGTCATGAGTGAACAGGGAGTACAGGAGAGGGCTGAGAATGCACCCTTGTGGGGCCCCAGTGTTGAGGATCAGCGGGGTGGAGAAGTTCTTTCCTATCTTCACCACCTGGGGGCGGCCCGTCAGGAAGTCCAGGATCCAGTTGCACAGGGCGGTGTCGAGACCCAAGGTATCGAGCTTAATGACAAGTTTGGAGGTTACAATGGTGTTAAATGCTTAGTTGTAGTCATTGTTTTAGTTTACAATGGAGCCCCAAGTTCCACTCCTCATACCTCTGATACCTCCTTTGTCCCACCTCCCACACATGTGGTGACCTCACCCATTATAACCAGCATGTCCAGAGATACAACCTCTCTTATCATCACCCAGTGCCTGGGCTTACCTCCACTGTACCCGCACCCCACCATACCCTTGTCTGCACATTATGCCCTGAATATATTCTACCACGCCCATAAATCTGCTCCTTTTATTCCTTGTCCCCAATGCTCTAGGCGACCAGTTTTGATAGCCTTTAGCCGCACCCTAATCCTACTCCTTCTCTGTTCCTCGGGTGATGTGGAGGTAAACCCAGACCCTGCATGTCCCCAGGCACCCACATTTGTTGACTTCTGTGATCGAAAAAGCCTTGGTTTCATGCATGTCAACATCAGAAGCCTCCTCCCTAATTTGTTTTACTCACTGCTTTAGCACACTCTGCCAACCCTGATGTACTTGCCGTGTCTGAATCCTGGCTCAGGAAGGCCACCAAAAATTCTGGGATTTCCATACCCAACTATAACACTTTCCGTCAAGATAGAACTGCCAAAGGGGGAGGAGTTGCAATCTACTGCAGAGATAGCCTGCAAAGTTCTGTCATACTTTCCAGGTCTATGCCCAAACAGTTTGAACTTCTAATTTTAAAAATGAATCTCTCCAGAAATGAGTCTCTCACTGTTGCCGCCTGCTACCGACCCCCCTCAGCTCCCAGCTGTGCCCTGGACACCATCTGTGAATTGATCGCCCCCCATCTAGCTTCTGTTAGGTGGCCTAAACTGGGATATGCTTAACACCCCGGCAGTCCTACAATCTAAGCTAGATGCCCTCAATCTCACACAAATCATCAAGGAACCCACCAGGTACAACCCTAAATCCGTAAACATGGGCACCCTAATAGACATTATCCTGACCAACTTGCCCTCCAAATACACCTCTGCTGTCTTCAATCAGGATCTCAGCGATCACTGCCTCATTGCCTCATCACTGTCAAACGCTCCCTAAAACACTTCTGCGAGCAGGCCTTTGTAATCGACCTGGCCCGGGTATCCTGGAAGGATATTGACCTCATCCCGTGAGTTGAGGATGCCTGGTCATTCTTTAAAAGTAACTTCCTCACCATCTTAGACCAGCATGCTCCGTTCAAAAAATGCAGAACTAAGAACAGATATAGCCCTTGGTTCACTCCACACCTGACTGCCCTCAACCAGCACAAAAACATCCTGTGGCGGACTGCAATAGCATTGAATAGTCCCCGCGATATGCAACTGTTCAGGGAAGTCAGGAACCAATATACGCAGTTAGTCAGGAAAGCAAAGGCCAGCTTTTTCAAGCAGAAATTTGCATCCTGTAGCTCTAACTCCAAAAAGTTCTGAGACACTGTAAAGTCCATGGAGAACAATGGCACCTCCTCCCAGCTGCCCACTGCACTGAGGCTAGGTAACACGATCACCACCGATAAATCCGTGATAATCGAAAACTTCAACAAGTATTTCTCAACGGCTGGCCATACCTTCCGCCTGGCTACTCCAACCTCGGCCAACAGCTCCGCCCCCCCGCAGCTACTCGACCAAGTCTCCCTAGCTTCTCCTTTACCCAAATCCAGATAGCAGATGTTCTGAAAGAGCTGCAAAACCTGGACCCATACAAATCAGCTGGGCTTGACAATCTGGACCCTCTATTTCTGAAACTGTCCGCCACCATTGTCGCAACCCCTATTACCAGCCTGTTCAACCTCTCGTTCGTATCATCTGAGATTCCCAAGGATTGGAAGGCTGCCGCGGTCATCCCCCTCTTCAAAGGGGGAGACACCCTGGACCCAAACTGTTACAGACCTATATCCATCCTGCCCTGCCTATCTAAGGTCTTCAAAAGCCAAGTCAACAAACAGATCACTGACCATCTCGAATCCCACCGTACCTTCTCCGCTGTGCAATTCGGTTTCCGAGCCGATCACGGGTGCACCTCAGCCACGCTCAAGGTACTAAACGATATCATAACTGCCATCGATAAAAGACAGTACTGTGCAGCCGTCTTCATCGACCTGGCCAAGGCTTTCAACTCTGTCAAACACCATATTTTTATCGGCAGACTCAGTAGCCTCGGTTTTTCTAATGACTGCCTTGCTTGGTTCACCAACTACTTTGCAGACAGAGTTCAGTGTGTCAAATTGGAGGGCATGTTGTCCGGTCCTCTGGCAGTCTCTATGGGGGTACCACAGGGTTCAATTCTCGGGCCGACTCTTTTCTCTGTATATATCAAGGATGTTGCTCTTGCTGCGGGCGATTCCCTGATCCACCTCTACGCAGACGACACCATTCTGTATACTTCTGGCCCTTCCTTGGACACTGTGCTATCTAACCTCCAAACGAGCTTCAATGCCATACAACACTCCTTCCGTGGCCTCCACCTGCTCTTAAACCCTAGTAAAACCAAGTGAATGCTTTTCAACCGTTCGCTGCCTGCACCCGCATGCCCGACTAGCATCACCACCCTGGATGGTTCCGACCTAGAATATGTGGACATCTATAAGTACCTAGGTGTCTGGCTAGACTGCAAACTCTCCTTCCAGACTCATATCAAACATCTCCAATCCAAAATCGAATCTAGAGTCGGCTTTCTATTCCGCAACAAAGCCTCCTTCACTCACGCCGCCAAACTTACCCTAGTAAAACTGACTATCCTACCGATCCTCGACTTCGGCGATGTCATCTACAAAATAGCATCCAATACTCTACTCAGCAAACTGGATGCAGTTTATCACAGTGCCATCTGTTTTGTTACTAAAGCACCTTATACCACCCACCAATGCGACCTGTATGCTCTAGTCGGCTGGCCCTCGCTACATGTTCGTTGCCAGACCCACTGGTTCCAGGTCATCTGCAAGTCTATGCTAGGTAAAGCTCCGCCTTATCTCAGTTCACTGGTCACGATGGTAACACCCACCCGTAGCACGCGCTCCAGCAGGTGTATCTCACTGATCATCCCTAAAGCCAAAACCTCATTTGGCTGCCTTTCCTTCCAGTTCTCTGCTGCCTGCGACTGGAACGAATTGCAAAAGTTGGAGACTTTTATCTCCCTCACCAACTTTAAACATCTGCTATCTGAGCAGCTAACCGATCGCTGCAGCTGTACATAGTCCATCGGTATATAGCCCACCCAATTTACCTACCTCAGCCCCATACTGTTTTTATTTTATTTACTTTTCTGCTCTTTTGCACACCAGTATCTCTACCTGCACATCTTCATCTGATAATTTATCACTCCAGTGTTAATCTGCTAAATTGTAATTATTCACTCCTAGGGCCTATTTATTGCCTACCTCCTCATGCCTTTTGCACACAGGTCACAGTTGCAAATGAGAACTTGTTCTCAACTAGCCTACCTGGTTAAATAAAGGTGAAAGAAAAAAGAAAAAAAGAAGTTGTTTAATTTGTCTGGGAGTATGTTAGATGAATTTAGTTGTTATGTGTTCATTAACCAATTCAATTAAAATACTCAGTCTGTACCCAGAGTTTGTAAGGTTCTGGGGGAAGTGAAACAGACGGAGACCAGTCAAAAATAGTCAGTGACGTTTATTCTCGAGAGCTCTGCCCATCATTTCATGTACATTGGTTTATATACCTCTCATTTCGTCATAAATGTCCCTCCTTCTCTCAGACAATGACAAAGCTGCTTTTTAATTCCATTCCAACACATACATATTGCTTATCATATGCTACCACATGTTACACAATCTACTGCAGGGCCAATGATTTCTCCCCTCCCTGGTTGGGGACCAGACATCTTTCCTGTTGTTAGTTTCACTGTTGTCACAAGTTGTCTGTTAACACTTCCTCTTTGCCTATGTACAAACATTCTTCATTAAACAGCATAGAATTCTGTTAGTTATAATCCTGCGTTAAATGTATACATCATTTAGTCATTATTCATAAAATCCCATAACAGAGTAAGACGTCGATTTCCGCAACAGGGCTGGTTTTCTTTTTGTAATCCGTGATTGACTTTAGACCCTGCCACATACGTCTAGTGTTTGAGCCGTTGAATTACGACTCTACTTTGTCTCTTTACTGACGTTTTGCTTGTTTGATTGCCTCGCGCATTCGATATGCTGATATAATTTCGGGAGAATTGATCTTAGGTTTGCTTTGTTAAAATCCCCAGCTACAATAAATGCAGCCTCAGGATGTATGGTTTCCAGTTTACAAAGAGTCCAGTGAAGTTGTTTCAGGGCCGTCGAGGTATCTGCTTGGGGGGGATATACATGGCTGTGACTATAATCAAAGAGAATTCTCTTGGAAGATAATGCGGTCGGGCATTTGATTGTAAGGAATTATAGGTCAGTTGAACAAAAGGAATTGAGTTCCTGTAATGTTGTTGTGATTACACCATGAGTCGTTAATCATAAGGCATACACCCCCGCCCTTCTTCTTACCAGAGAGATGTTTGTTTCGGTCGGCGCGATTGCATGAAGGAACCGGGTGGCTGTACTGACTCTGACAACATATCCCGAGTGAGCCATGTTTCTGTGAAACAGAAAAGGTTACAATCTCTGATGGCATGGGAATTCGTGCCCTAATTTCATTCACTTTGTTATCTAGAGATTGGACATTGGTGAGTCTGACCAGTAGGCCTTCTGAGTCTGACCAGTAGGCCGCTCCGTTTGCCTCTCCTGCGGCTACTGCGTTGTTTTGGGTCGGCCTCTGGGATAAGATCGCATGTCCAGAGCTGAGGCCCGAACAAAGGATCCTTTTCGGGAATGACGTAATTCCTGGTCGTAATGATGGTAAATTGACATCACTTTTATATCCAATAGTTCTTCCCAGCTGTATGTAATAACACCCTAGATTTTCTGGGCTAACAATGTAAGAAATAGTACATAAAAAAATGAATAACTGCATAGTTTTCTAAGAACCTGAAGCGAGGCGACCATCTCTCTCGGCACCATTTTGAAAAGGGACTTGGAATGCCGAGTTGGATGACCCTTCAGAACGATTTTCCATAGTTGGAGTTCGTTTTTTCCGAGTTCCCAGTTGTCTTGAACGTACTGAAGTCGCAAGTCAGATGTTTCTGGTTCCCATTTGTTTTGAACAAGGCATTCCAACTCGGGAACTCGGGCCTCTTGCCCTGTTCAAAACAATTGGAACTCGGTCATCTCAGAATTCAGCGCATTTAAGACAATTGGGACCTCGGAAAAAATGAACTCAGACTGGGAAAAATCTATTTCAATGGTAATCCAACTCGGAATTCCACTCGAGCCTCTTTCTAGAGCTCCAATTTTCCGACCTGAAGATCACTGACGTCATGATTTGACCTCTATTTTTCCGAGTTCCCATGCCATGTTCAAAACAACTGGAACTTGGAAAAATACAAAGCCAAATCATGACGCTAGGGATCTTCAGGTCGGAAATTCGTAGCTCTACAAAGGTTCCCGGTACCCCGATTTTGAGAAGGGATTTATACGTGACGATTAATTTAGCAACTGTGTGACGCAGCATGACAACGTCAGCACGATTGGTCTACATTCTGCTGGGTGGGGCGTTACGTCAATCTAGTCATATACCAATGGGATGTCTATCTCCTTCTTTCTCTAATATCTCTATTCACAAGAAAGTTCGATTGTCAACATGGCGGCAGCTATGGATGTTGATACCCCAAGCGCCACGAATAGTGGAGCAAGCAAGAAACGTTTTGAAGTGAAGAAGGTATTTATTTTTCAAATAAATCATAGCAAAATTTTAGACATACTGTAAGGTTCGATATTATCATAGGTTTAATACGGTTTTGGGTACAATCTCCGCGCGATTAGTTAGCATAACTTGCTAGCTCGCGAGCTAGCTGAAACTAGACAGAGTCCCTGTTTGGCTGTATCTAATTTTGGGGAGTGAGTTTGCGTTTCACTTGTAGGGCTGATCGCTACCTAATCAGTTAACTAATCTCACTGTTTGTGGTAATAGTAGCTAGCCAACCACTACTAAGTTTAGCTTTAGATGCATTGACATTATACGAAATCAATGACTAGCTAATTTGCTCAACTGGCTAAAGTTAACGTTAGCTTCCTAGTTAGCTTGCTAAAATGACAGGGCCCAGTTGCACTTGTGAGGTTGTATATTTATTGACACTGAATGAGTGAAAAATTATGAATCAAACACTAACATTTTCACCCTGGCATTGTTTGTGATCAATGAGGATAGTAAAATAGGCTTAACTTGTCTGATCAAATGCAATAGTGATTTGGATGACAAAATGTCTCCTGACACCAGATTAACATGAATAAATTGTGAATAACAATATGCTCCTTTTTTAATACATATTTGAAACAACATCAATATCAAGCAAATACTAACTGCCAGTGATATGATCATAATTTCATGTGACTCTTCTTCTTTACAGTGGAATGCAGTGGCACTTTGGGCCTGGGACATTGTGGTGGACAACTGTGCCATCTGTAGGAATCACATTATGGATCTCTGTGAGTATTCCATTAACATTATTTGACTACTGGG
Organism: Oncorhynchus nerka; assembly: GCF_034236695.1. Classification (NCBI taxonomy): domain Eukaryota; kingdom Metazoa; phylum Chordata; class Actinopteri; order Salmoniformes; family Salmonidae; genus Oncorhynchus; species Oncorhynchus nerka. The sequence goes on along the minus strand of NC_088416.1, from coordinate 29,214,511 downwards.
TTAATAAAAGGTGTGTTACACATTTCTCTTGTCCTCCATAGGCATAGAGTGCCAGGCTAACCAGGCCTCTGCCACATCAGAGGAGTGCACCGTAGCCTGGGGAGTCTGCAATGTGAGTCAGACTTATTTGCTTTTGTATATTTTTCATACATCCTGATCAGTTAGATTGTAAAGTTCAGTTTGAGAGTATTGAAAGAACAACCGCATGATCTAAACTAATCTGCATTATACTGAAATACCCTAAAAGTATGGGATTTTTGAATGTATGTTTTGAGCTGTGTTCGAATACTCATACTAACCCACTAACCATACTATTGGTGACATAAATTGAGTATGTAGTATGCTTATTGGTCATAGTATGGATATAATTCCTGGATGTCGTACTACATTTGCAAAAACACAAATTATACAAGCAGTGGACACTCTTTTGGTGCTTTTTTGGCCCATAAGGGAATTCTTCAGAAAATGGGCATGGCTTCAGTGTTTTCAGATTTGAAGAAAATGGCAGGAAAATATGCAGCCGAAGTCCGAGAGTGTATATACAGATTCCTTGCTTTAACTAATTATTACAAATGTTGAGCAATGTAATAAAGTCATGACTTTTCAAAAGTTACGTTACATGTTCCTATTTCGCAACAAGGCCTCCTTCATTCACGCTGCCAACATACTCTCGTAAAACCGACTATCCTACCGATCCTCGACTTCGGCGATGTCATTTACAAAATAGCCTCCAACACTCTACTCAGCAAATTGGATGCAGTCTATTACAGTGCCATCCGTTTTGTCACCACAGCCCCATATACCACCCACCACTGCGACCTGTTTGCTCTCGTTGGCTGGCCGTCACTACATATTTGTCACCAGACCCACTGGCTCCGGGTAATCTATAAGTCTTTGCTAGGTAAAGCCCTGCCTTATCTCAGCTCACTGGTCACGATAACAACACCCACCTGTAGCTCACGCTCCAGCAGGTATATCTTACTGGTCATCCCCAAAGCCAACACCTCATTTGGCTTCCTTTCCATACAGTTCTTTGCTGCCAATGACTGGAATGAATTGCAAAAATTGCTGTAGTTGGAGACTTTTATATCTCACTCACTAACTTTAAACATCAGCTATCTGAGCAGCTCGCCGATCTCTGCAGCTGTACACAGCCCATCTGTAAATAGCCAATCCAATGGTATGTTAGCTAGTTGGCTACTAATACATCGATCTTTCCAAGCAGTATATTAACTATAATCTAACAAACTACACAATGTTTGACATGATTATTCACGTAATTCTTAGCTAAGTATTATAGTCGTTGTGCGTTCTCAATGGACATGGTTAATTCTGGCTATCTTCCCCCTAATTTCAGAGCACTCTGAGTGTGCCAGAGCGCAGAATAACTGATGAATTTACAAATGCTCAACATCTGGTGAATATATGGCCAGTGTCAGTAAACGTTTGGGGGAAAAAAGCGTAATTAAATTGTACGCCCTGGATAACCTGAAAACAGCCTAACCAGCTCTGCTATGCCGAGTAACATGGTCAGTGTTCTCTCGTTTGTGTCTGGAAATGGCTCACAAGCTAGCCACCGTTTTCCAATCAGCTTGTGTGCTTGACTGCCGTTGTGAGGTCAGAAGGCTCGGATCAACCCTATTCCTCTGCCAGAGCGTCCAGTGACACGCTCCGAGAGCGAAACGCTCTGAATTTATGAGCGGACAATCTGACAACGCTCTGATTTTTCGAACACCCAGAGCGCACTCTGGCACTCCAGATTGAATTCACGAACACACATGGAATTGTAAAATGTCAAGCTAGTCATTTGTTATGCTAACAAGCTAGCGAGAGGTGGCATAGCAACTGCATCAACTTCCGAGTAGACAGGCGAAGCGCGAGTACACTCAATTGAAAGAATACCGTTAGTTTACAGTCTACTAAAATGAACTAATAGTGTATGTACTCAAGTATGTAGTATACATTATGTGTATTCAAACACAACTGTTGTCTTGGTTTGCTGTTATGTTAATAATATCTTCTCTCCCAGCATGCATTCCATTTCCACTGTATCTCTCGTTGGTTGAAGACCAGGCAGGTGTGCCCCCTAGACAACAGGGAGTGGGAGTTTCAGAAGTGAGTGTCAATTTGATTCATAACACTTATTCAAAACACTACTCCATGGTCCTAGTGAAAATGCTATCTATCAGAGCTGCAGTATGCTTGCCTTTTGGGGAAATAGATGGATGATTAAAAACAACAGCCATGTGTCCATGTTACTGGTGCTAATGCATTATTGATTGTAGATGAGTTGTGTATGTCAAACAGTTAATATCTAACACTCCCTTTCCCTCTCTTACAGATATGGACACTAGGTGCAATACTCTGGACCATTACTTGGGCTTCTGCAAGTTTCATGCTTTCTGTTGCTTTCTCCTTCTTCGTATGATAGACTCCACTTTGAGTACATTGCAAATACTGAGGACATCCACCCCCACATCTCATTGTTTTAGGCTTGCTGGAAAACAGTATTTTTTTAAGTTGAATTTGCAATGTTGTAAATGATAAATAAACAATGTTCTGTGTAACTGCCTCGATTTGGAATTGAGGACTAGATATGGAAATACAATTTTAGAAATACCATGTAGGCCATCATTGTAAATAAGAATGTGTTCTTAACTGACTTACCAAGTTAAATAGGTTAAATTAAGGAATTTTCCTAATGATTAGATAAAATAAAATGAGTGTTGGAAGTTACAGATCATTGGCTGAAAGACCAAATTAACTAAACATTTTTGTAAGATGAAATTATTCATAACTTAGTTGCACTATGCACAAATCGCTCTGCATTTCCTGGCTGCTAAAACCCTAATAGTTCACTTAATTTCAGTTAGTGGAAAAACAAGTTAATATACTGTAGATAAATATTGTACCTTCTAAATCGCTGTGAAATATTTTCCATAAGCAAAAATGGTTTCAGTTGTGTGAAGCTAATGTACAAAATTGAAAGTAAGACACAACTTAAGAACGGGAAGCATAGAAATTGCACACATGGAACATATCTACATCTTCTTAGACTTGCTTTCAAGTAGAATAAAACATCTATAACTCACATTTCTTTGAATTTGGTCAGGCCACCCAAAAAGTTACATAATGCCACTTAACACAAATGACCACATCCAGCACTAGCCCCATTTTCTATTTGCTATGATTCTTTATTGTGAATGACGGTCATAATGCCACATTGATTATACTTTAGCTGCTGAGACTACAGTAGTTGTCGATGTGGTTTGTTATCGGACTGGATGGAGGGTAGACCTTTCCAGAACCTCTCATCCCCAAAAGGGAGCCATTTATTGCAGGAGGCAATTTTGAAGAAGATATTTCATAGAGCGAGCATGTACTGTGTGAGGAGCTGACCCACTATTGGTCACTAATAGTCACCGGCAGAAGTTGATCTTGTGAGACCGGGGTATAGTTGGTTTTATATTCAGACATTCGCCAAAAGCCATTTAAGAATGTAAAAATCAATAACTAATTCACCGTTTGTCACAGATTCATCAAGCTAGATATGATTTAGTCTATGAATGTCTAGCATTCTTAAACATTGCTTTGAGTAGAAAGAAATACATAAAATCTCATATTGCATTTAAAGATGAAATCTAAATCAGTGATTGTCTCAGAAAAAAGTGAATATGCATTTATTTGCAATAACCTTAAAGAAATGTTAATTTCAAGTGCAATTTGTTCTATATGAAGTTAGACAATATTTGCATAAAGTTGTACAATGTTTACAATCTTACATTTTATGCCAAATCAATGTTCGCAACAGTTCCACATGTTAAAGTAGTTACAAGGCACAACAGTCATTTATTTATACATCTCTAATTTAACAGCAAAGAGGCCCCTTCCAATCATTTTCTATTTTGGCTTTGTTCAAGTCCTTCTTTGTCATCCCCAGACAAGCTGAATGGTACCATCTCTGGCACACAGCATTCTATTTGCAGTATTAAAAACATTAAACAGGGTTATGTTTATTTACATGTAAATTACAGTTCTGGGATACCCAAATTCTGTTAGATGCTTTTACAATTAGGAATATTTTCAAATTGAATTAGATTTTTGTTCAATTGCCAAATTTACTTTAAATGACATGCATTTGACCACAACCCTGACAGCAGCACACACAACTGTGGTGTTAATCATCGTTGAGTATTCAGGCAATATAAATCATATAGTAATAAAGACATACATTTGCAAAAAATGTATGTGTTGATAAAAAAGGTATCACACATCAATGTTGTAATATCAAAAATGATAATAATGGCAGTCTTTGACATCCAAATCAGTTTAATCGTCACTTGTGCCAGATACGTGTGTACCTATTACAATGAATTGTATCTAGTATCTGTCATAGTAGAGTAATGAAATATAGTAATGATAATAGAACATTAGAGCATTAACGGGTTGCAAAGGGGACGGAAATGTTCCATGGGAAGTTAAACCTGGGAATTTAGCTTAAATTCATCAAAAAAGTTTGCTTATAAAAGTGAACCTTTTTTTGTGGGCTATGCATAAGGCAATTCCAGGTCCTGTGGCATTTTTTGGTTAAACAATCCCTAATAAAATGGAATTGCAACCCTCTGCATGCACAGTGTATTCTTCCATCAAATGTACAGATGATTCTCAAGATCTTGCACACTAATGAGATTCTGTTGAGCCCACATTACTACACTGTCTGAGCCAAGCACTAGATGCTTTCTGGTAAGTTTTGATTACAATACTGGGTGGGGTGAATATATTTTATACGACATACATGATTTTTTGTTAACTAGTAAATAGTAGCCTACAGCAAAGTGTGTTTAAATCATTTCTAACTTGTTAACAGTTTCTGCTAGTTTGTTTTTGCTACCTGAGTGTTAATTCATTCAATGTTTCCATACATGTTTCATTTTAAAACATTTATCTTAGGAAGTTGTTTAATCCAACTGCTTAACTATTTATCTGTACATGGAATTGTATTGAATTTTTTTTAAATTAGCTCCCTTTTTTCTGATCTTCACAGGAAAATGCCATGGGCACTATCTGATGTGTGGAGACATTTCACTGCAGCTAATGTAGATGGAAAAGCTGTGTACATTTGCAAGTACTGTGCCAAATCATATGTGAAGAATACAACAAAGATGCAGAATCGTCTGGCCATGTGCATAAAGTTCCCTCAGCGCTCACAACAAGCAACCTCTGACAAAAGTCCCTCTACTTCTATTCAAGGTGAAAATTATGAATCAGACACCTTATCGATAGCAACAGCTCATGGTCCTCCTGGAATCAGACTTTTTTTTTTACTCAATGGAGGAACGTAGTCAGAGAAATGCTGATGAATGTCTTGCTCGAGCTGTGTATGCAACTGGTTCACCTCTGATGCTCACAGGCAATGTGTATTGGAAGAGATTTCTGAATGTACTTCGCCCAGCATACACCCCTCCAACCAGACATGCTTTATCTACTAATTTGCTGGATGCAGAGTTCAACAGAGTTCAAGTGAAGGTCAAGCAAATCATAGAGAAAGCAGACTGTATTGCAATCATCTCTGATGGGTGGTCGAATGTTCGTGGGCAAGGAATAATTAACTACATCATCTCCACCCCTCAACCAGTATTCTACAAGAGTGCGCAGACACAAGGGACAACAGACACCGGTCTCTACATTGCAGATGAGCTGAAGACAGTCATCAATGACCTTGGACCACAGAAGGTATTTGCACTGGTGACAGACAATGCTGCGAACATGAAGGCTGCTTGGTCTAAAGTGGAGGAGTCCTACCCTCACATCACACCCATTGGCTGTGCTGCTCATGCATTGAATCTGCTCCTCGAGGACATCATGGCACTGAAAACAATGGATACACTACAAGACAGACAATTAAATGGTTAGGTATGTGAAGGGTCATCAAGTTATAGCAGCAATCTACCTCACAAACAAAGTGAGAAGAATAAGAGCACCACATTGAAGCTGCCCAGCAACACCTGTAGGGGTGGTGCTGTCATCATGTTTGACAGTCTCCTGGAGGGGAAGGAGTCTCTCCAAGAAATGGTCATATCACAGTCTGCCGATATGGACAGCCCCATCAAGAGGATCCTTGATGGGGCTGTCACCATAGCAGCACCCACCTGTAGCACGCGCTCCAGCAGGTATAGCTCACTGGTCACCCCCAAAGCCAATTCCTCCTTTGGCCGCCTTTCCTTCTAGTTCTCTGCTGCCAATGACTGGAACGAACTGCAAACATTACTGAAGCTGGAGACACATATCTCCCTCACTAGCTTTAAGCACCAGCTGTCAGAGCAGCTCACAGATCACTGCGCCTGTACATAGCCCATCCAACTCCCTAATCCCCATACTGTATTTATTTATCTTTTTCCTTTGCACCCCAGTATCTCTACTTGCACATTTATCTTCTTTACATCTACCATTCCAGTGTTTAATAGCTATATTGTAATTACTTTGCCTCCATGGCCTATTTATTGCCTTACCTCCCTTATCTTTCCTCATTAGCACACACTGTATATAGACTTTTTCTACTTTATTATTGACTATGTTTATTTATTCCATGTGTAACTCTAAGTTGTTGTATGTGTCAAACTGCTTTGCTTTATCTTGGCCAGGTCGCAGTTGTAAATGAGAACTTGTTCTCAACTAGCCTACCTGGTTAAATAAAGGTGAAATTTAAAAAAAAGTGCTCAAGAGGTGGACATTGAGGATTTCCGGGGAGAAGACATGGACGCCTGAGAGGAATACAACCAAAGCTTTAGCTTTTAGACTATCATTTTACAGATGTATGTTGACAACGTTTTTGGGAGATGCGATGGATCATTGGGATCATTCAATATTCTCTTTCTTTTGTTGTTCAGTAAAATCATCCCATGTGAAGAGTCAACTCATTTAATTAAACTTCAATTCGTAACTAAATTGTTTTTTAAAATGTCTATTGCAAGGAGGTAATCAATTGCAATTGTCTATTTATGATAAGGTCAAATGTTTGTTTCTGTCTCCATATGATATGGTAAATATATCCAATGCAAAATACATTACATTTAAATGGTATTAATATTATTTTGCATATATTTCCGTTAATGCCCATATATTCCTGTTAATTCCCACAGAAAATATCCACCTCTGAATATTCCCCAAAATGTGCAACCCTAGAAATAACACAAGGATAACCCTGCTAAAAAAGTTTCAAGACAAAGTTTCTTACTTCTAAATTCCTTGAAGGATGAAACTACGAGTTTTCATAGCTTAATATTAAATTACACCATGATGACAAACCCAGTTGGTCAGATTATCATCATTTTTCTCTGAATGATGCAAAGCACACATTGAGAAGTCTTCATTTGCATTGAAGACTGTAAACAAAAGAGGACCACATTGTTATGCATTGTTGACACATTTAAACACACTTTCTGGAACCATTAGTTCTAACGGTTGTGCTTCAAAGACAAAATCTGTCCCTCACAGTTGCATGCTACATTGTTCTCTCGCTGTTAGGGCTTTGCCCCCTTCCCACGCCCTGTAGCAAACGGTTCCCCAAAGATCGTTTTTCTGCTTTACACAACCCATTGGAGCCAGAAGTTGACCTGAAAACACATAGTCAACCGGGTTGTAAACTACTGTAAGTCTGAGAATTTCCCTCCTTTTTTCTGTGTTTCCTGTTAGCCTAATGCAGAATTTAAATAACACCTCCTAAGACATAAAAACAGCAAGGTTCCATGAGATCACCATGTGGGATTTAGAAATATATATAACATGAATTACAATAACTACAATAGGTATATCAAACCTACATCAAAGTACATTAAACCTCCCAAAATGTATTTTCCAGTATCAGTATTTCCTTTTTCGGGCATTTTTTCCTGAGGTAATAGATTCAACTGTTCAACACTTACAGCCAAATGTTTTATACCCCTGTTATTCCCAGAACACATTCTGGAAAGGCTATAGATACACTGGTCACTTTATTAGGTACAACCCCCTTTGCATCTGGAACAGCGTGAATTCAAAGAGTAAGGAGACAGACTGTTCAAGTTTTTAAGTCCAGTTGGAGTTTACTACAGTCAGTACAAGTTGAGTGTTGGAATTATTAAAAAAAAAACTGTTTTTCTGAGTTACAAAAGACCATCACAGACTGTGCTGTCATTTTGCACACTCTAAAGTTCAAACAAACAGCAACAGATTATCTGAATACTTCTCTGCATGCTTTATTGTCTAGCAAGCCAAGACCACTGGACTTGGTGTGTGTAGGAGAAATGTATTTTTGTGAATAGGGTGGTGATCCTAATAAAGTGGCAACTGAGTGTAGATATCACAAACAACTCATTTTGAGCAGTGTGTGTCTGTTATACGTTAGATCAATGGGGGTAATTGTAAATCTGATCCCCAAGGTCCTCATTGGCTCACTTGGATATATAGAGTTGGAGGTAAAGAAAAAAATATTAAACAAGGACATTAAAACAATGGCAGAGTTCTTTCATCTACATCCATTCACATAAAATATGTATTTTAAAGTATAAATACACTTCTAAGACCACTGTCTTTCTGGACGTTTTAAAAGGTTTGCAACTAGTTCTTTCTGCTAGGAACGTGAATTGAAAGGGGTTTGGTAAAAGCTATGTAGGTAACGTAGTTTCTACACTAGTATAATGGGTATAATGTGTGGCAGTTGCACACCTCCCCGCTGAATTATGTAGAGCGGATTTGGGCCAGTTGATTATATTGTTTTCATGATCTTTTGTGAAAAAACGAATTTTCACGTAGGCTTTGTACTAGAAGTTTAAGAGAGCAAATAGCATAGGGACAGCTTGGTTGAAGTCCTAGTTTTTAATGGTTAGTTTCAGTAGATTGCAGAGGGGTTCACATACAGTTCAGAGGCAAATAATAATGTATACATCTTATCCACCCTCTGGTATCTTTCAATACCCATGCTGATATACAGTGGGGCAAAAAAGTATTTAGTCAGCCACCAATTGTGCATGTTCTCCCACTTAAAAAGATGAGAGAGGCCTGTAATTTCCATCATAGGTACACTTCAACTATGACAGACAAAATGAGAAAAAAAATCCAGAAAATCACATTGTAGGATTTTTAATGATTTTTTTTGCAAATTATGGTGGAAAATAAGTATTTGGTCAATAACAAAAGTTTATCTCAATACTTTGTTATATACCCTTTGTTGGCAATGACAGAGGTCAAACGTTTTCTGTAAGTCTTCACAAGGTTTTCACACACTGTTGCTGGTATTTTGGCCCATTCCTCCATGCAGATCTCCTCTAGAGCAGTGATGTTTTGGGGCTGTTGCTGGGCAACACGGACTTTCAACTCCCTCCAAAGATTTTCTATGGGGTTGAGATCTGGAGACTGGCTAGGCCACTCCAGAACCTTGAAATGCTTCTTACGAAGCCACTCCTTCGTTGCCCGGGCGGTGTGTTTGGGATCATTGTCATGCTGAAAGACCCAGCCACGTTTCATCTTCAATTCCCTTGCTGATGGAAGGAGGTTTTCACTCAAAATCTCACGATACATGGCCTCATTCATTCTTTCCTTTACACAGATCAGTGTAAAGCCCCAAAGCATGGTGTTTCCACCCCCATGCTTCACAGTAGGTATGGTGTTCTTTGGATGCAACTTTGTACTCCAAACACAACGAGTTGAGTTTTTACCAAAAAGTTATATTTTGGTTTCATCTGACCATATGACATTCTCCCAATCTTTTTCTGGATCATCCAAATGCTCTCTAGCATAACTTCAGACGGGCCTGGACATGTACTGACTTAAGCAGGGGGACACGTCTGGCACTGCAGGATTTGAGTCCCTGGCGGCGTAGTGTGTTACTGATGGTAGGCTTTGTTACTTTGGTCCCAGCTCTCACCAGACATCACCAGCAACAACGTTGCCTATGGGCACAAACCCACCGTCGCTTGACCAGACCGGACTGGCAAAAAGTGCTCTTCACTGACGAGTCACTGTTTTGTCTCACCAGGGGTGATGGTCGGATTCGCGTTCATCATCGAAGGAATGAGCATTACACCAAGCGAGATCAATTTGGAGGTGGAGGGTCCATCATAGTCTGGGTCGATGTGTCACAGCATCATCGGCCTGAGCTTGTTGTCATTGCAGGCAATCTCAACGCTGTGCGTTACAGGGAAGATATCCTCCTTCCCATGTGGTACCCTTCCTGCAGGCTCATTCTGACATGACCCTCCAGCATGACAATGCCACCAGACAATGAACCTTCCTGTCTCAGCCTCCGGTATTTATGCTGCAATAGTTTATGTGCCGGGGGGCTAGGGTCAGTCTGATATATCTGGAGTATTTCTCCTGCACCCTCTTCAACCACTGTGATTATTATTATTTGACCCTGCTGGTCATCTATGAACATTTGAACATCTTGGCCATGTTCTGTTATAATCTCCACCCGGCACAGCCAGAAGAGGACTGGCCACCCCTCATAGCCTGGTTCCTCTAGGTTTCTTCCTAGTTTCTGGCCTTTCTATGTAGTTTTTCCAAGCCACTGTGCTTCTACACCTGCATTGCTTGCTGTTTGGGGTTTTAGACTGGGTTTCTGTACAGCTCTTTGTGACATCAGCTGATGTAAGAAGGGCTTTATAAATACATTTGATTGATTGATTGACCAGTCATACTGTTCATTCTGTGCGTGATTTCCTGCAAGACAGGAATGTCAGTGTTCTGCCATGGCCAGCGAAGAGCCCTGATCTCCATCCCATTGAGCACGTCTGGGACCTGTTGGATTGGAGGGTGAGGGCCATTCCCCCCAGAAATGTCCTGGAACTTGCAGGTGTCTTGGTGGAAGAGTGGGTTAACATCTCACAGCAAGAACTTGCAAATCTGGTGCAGTCCATGAGGAAGAGATGCACTGTAGTACTTAATGCAGTTGGGGGCCACACCAGATACTGACTGTTACTTTTGATTTTGACCCCCCCCTTTGTTCAGGGACACATTATTCAATTTCTGTTTGTCACATGTCTGTGGAACTTGTTCAGTTTATGTCTCAGTTGTTGAATCTTATGTTCATACAAATATTTATACATGTTAAGTTTGCTGAAAATAAACGCACTTGACAGTGAGAGGACATTTATTTTTTTGCTGAGTTTAGTAGAACTTGGCTAGGCGAGGACAACATCTGTGCCTCGCATACTCCCTGTGTAGTGCTAGAGCAAAAAAACAAAACGCTTGGAACCCCGGGGACAGAGTTTGGGAAATCCTCGTCTATACTATTGGATAGAGAGCAATCACTGCAGCTGTTCACGCCATGTTAGTGGCCAAATTATCATTCTCAAATCCCAACCTTAATTTATCCGTTGTGACGCACAGATGTTCCAAAATCCGCTTTAGATGAGACTGACTTTATTACCAAAATGATTTTATTTACACGTTGTAGTCAATTTGGACACTAGAATAACTGTTTCTGACTCAACTCGATGCAACATAGGCCGTTTTCAAAGGGATTCGTTGCTTTTCAAAAGGCAGTCCTTTTTAAAGTTTTGTAAGTGGCAATATTACTGTGTCCCTCTTGCAATGACATAGCAACAACATAGCTTCCTCAAAAGAGTTAATCTAAACTAAATCAGGAAATCTGTAATTCGTTTAGATGTTTTGCCGACGAGGTCTGAGAAGCGAAATTGTACATCTAACTAAGATGTTTGGTGCAGTATTTCTCAAATGGAAAAATGTGCACGAAAACTCGTCTTCTCATTGAATGAATTACAACAAACAGTTCATTAAAGAATCCTGTACATATTTCCCACTGATGGAGTTCTATTACTGACCCAGGTTGAACCGGGCAATGGCCTGTCACGTTATTGTGGCGGAAAAAGGGAGGCACTGGGCACTTTTAAAATCAAACAGTAATCTGCGCCCGCTCGGTCATATTGTCAACAAGGCAGCATGGTGCATCTTCCAGAAACATACATCTCTTTTACATAAAATACATGTTGCATTTTCAAACTACTTTTCATTGGGATGGCAGATAAAGCGTTTTTTTTTCATGTAAAAACACAGAATCCTACTCATCACTCAATGTGCTTAATTATGTTACTTTTGTTTTGAGACGATGTTGCTGTAAGCCAGAGTGGGCACCTGGCTCACGCCCAGAAGGCAAACCCGTTCCAAAACGAATGCAATCACTTTTCCTACTCAGAGTAGTTTAAACCGGGAAAGTATGAGTAGTTTAAACCGGGTGAAAAGTGATTGCGTTCGTACTCCTACCTCGGAGTAGTACTATTGACCAGTCACCGAGGAAGCGGGTAGATTTCAGCTATCGAACTTCGTTTTGCATCAACAACAAACAAAAAAGTGTGTGCACGAACTGTTCCGACTGGGAATCATGCGACAGGCTTTAGACAATGGTCCCACGTGACACATGTTGACTCATCAGTAGGAAAGATTTGTTTCTCTTTTGGCCCATTCAACAACAGAGCGATACGATCCTAGTTTCAGCAGGATGTTGTATTTATACCTTATGTCATGCCTTATTGGAATGGATTTATTGATAATATATGTTGGGAAAAAGTTTGGATGTTGCCACACACATACCTACTTGTTAACAAAATTAAGGAAGTTTCCTTTAAAATTATTCATAAATATTATCCTGCCAACCACTATATGAAGAAGTTTAAGGAAAACATCACCTCAAATTGCTCCTTTTGTAATGACCACCCAGAAACAGTGTTGCATCTTTTTTGGCATTGTATGCATGTAAGGAAACTGTGGCAAGACGTCAGCAGGTTTATAATTGAACACATTTATTAAGATTTTACACTATTGTGGAGAGATGTACTGTTTGGATTCTTTACATACAATAGAAATAAGCTGAAACATTTTTATGTCATTAATTTCATTATTCTTTTGGCCAAATTTCATATACACAAATGTAAATTTACAAACAGAAAACCACATTTTCGTACTCTACAAAAAGAAATTGAACTGTATTTTAAGACAGTTAAATGCTCTACTAACAAAAAAAGGTGTTAGAATTGTAAGTATATACATGTTCCTTAAGGTCCTTGTGTAATTGTAATGTGATATTGTACCCCCTAGCTCGATTGTCCATTGTTTGTAATCTATGCATGCTTTGTGTTCCCTCATGTGCTTTATGTATTGATTTGTTGTTGATAAAAAAAAATATATATATATATATTTTAAACAGTGAAAATTAGCACAGCAGCCTGTGGTACAGGCTGGAGGCCACAATAACCAATTAGTCAGTGGCTAGGTTTCCATCCAATTGACTACAGATATTCATGTTTATATTCTAAAATCAGCATAAAGAAAATATGCGCATTTTCCCACCAGTAACAAGGTTTCCATACAACCTTTTTTTATGTGAGTAAAGTCTAATGATAGGCCTGATGGAAACTGGAAATGTTACGTTAAACTGTCCAAATGTCGACAAAAAAATATGGGATATTTTTCTGTTGGTAAAATTAATTGTGCGAGAAATGTCGGTGGAAACGCTTTTATATGTACAAATATTAATGAAGTAAACTTGGAATCACGTGATGACATGTTGTGTGGTCCTCCAACTATGACTCGCCGGGAAATCATGCAGTTGATTAGGCTACAGATTAAATAAATGATGTAGCCAATAGCCTACATAATTGAACTATTATGGATAAGAGTGATACTATTTTATTTAGTAAACAGCAGTCAAGCATCGATCATCATCTCACCAGAATCAGAACCTCAATATTTATTGGAAAGGAGTATGAATATCACCGTGCACATTCAGCACCCTTTGAAGTTCATCATAAATTATTTCATTTTATCCTAATAAACTGCAAGGTTTCTTGGGTCGTAGTGGGAGGACCACACACCTGATCATCGTGTTTCCACGTTTACTTTGATGGTTTTTATATCATTATTTGCGCATAAAGGCGTTTCAATCGCCTTTTTCACAACAAGATCCACCATGTCATACTAGCAATTTATCGGTAGCATTTTTACAATTATACCGAAACCTGTTTCCATCAGAGCGGTCTTTCATTTTTTTGTATACATACAACTGTAGATGGAAACATGTTATAGAGCATCAAAACTGTGATCTATCATGGGTGAATTGGGACCGAATGACTTATCTACAAACAATATTAAATAGTTATTTATGATGCAAGGTGATTTGTAAATTAGTCAGTCACGCCTTGCTTTTGAAATCGTCTGCAATGACGAACGCGCCCAGTGATTGCCACTGCCTTTCGAAGCATTATGGAAATAACAATTGTCTGACTTGCGCCTGCCTACATGTTTGTTAGGGCGGAGGCAAGCCATCTATCTCATCATTATATACAGTATCCCTGCAAGTTTCTGCAGTTGCTCTTCAACAACTTCGTTCTGCAGCCATCGCCTGCATTGTGGCAGTATGTTAGGGTGTTTGTTTGACCCACGTGACCAAATGCATGACTGAAATGGGAACCAACGCGATTCATACAGTGGAGGCTGGTGAAGGGAGGACGGTTCATAGTAATGGCTGGAATGGAATTAAACACTCCATCCACAAATTAAATTTCATCTACTCCATTCCAGCTACTACGGCCATCCTCCACTCACCAGCCTCCACTGGTGGATATATACAAATAAATGTGATATGCATTCTGATTGTAGCCAAAAATGTACACGCCTTGTGCCTCTTGACAAGTGGATTAATGATAAATTATTGGGAATTAATTGACAAATGCACCAAGGGCATTCAGAACTGGTGAAATGAAACAACATTTTCCTAATGCCATGATCCGTGTTCACCATGGGGAATAATGGGAACTTACATTTTAATAACCAACTCATCTGATTAAAAACAACCATGACAAAATAATTTGCAACAACCAAATATTTATTGATTTGAATTGATATTTCCATTATGGTTTCAAAATCAAACAAAATAGTAATATTACTTGTTTTTTTGCATTTGGAAGGAGAGTCAGACATAAAAAAAAAATGTACGTTACAGTGAAAGTGAGTAAAACAGAAAACCTGAGGGAAATAGTTTTACCACATCCACTCCTGATAGAAAACAAATAGCCATAGTTTTGATTGGCTCAGTAGAGAACACAGAAGATGACATCTCCATATAATAATGTCTCTAAAATGTTCCTCAGAGCTGGTGTCTAATGTGTGAGTCCTGTTTGACTATTCCAGATTCAGGTAAAAAACAACAAGGGATGGGGTCGGTGGCAAGAGGAGTCAATGGGAATTCTAAATGAGAAGGCTCTGACAGGCTGTTTTGTTTCCCCATTATTAACCAGTAGTGTTCCCATCAGTGTCCATGAGTTGGCTTGAGGAACCACTAAGAGCTAACAGCCCCAAATAGGTGGGCTCCATTTAAGAACATACAGTATAAGAGTTGCTGTTGACCACCCCTCCACAAACCCTTGTCTAGTGTAAAACTTGCTGCATGCCTCTAGTCTCCTCTTTACCCATCTGCCCATCAACATTACCCATTTGATCCATACACAGTGGAATAATCTCATGTAAGCTTTTTAGCTCTCCCGCCACCTGACAACATCCATTTGCTACTCTCCCGCCACTCGTTCTTCTTCCCGCTCCCCTCTTTTCTTCACCTCTCCTCTAGGGCGAAGGGCTCCCGAACTTGGCACTCAGCTTGGTGATGAGGGCCATGACCTTGGGGTTACCCTGGTACTTGGCGATGTTAGCTGGGTTCTGAGCCACATCCTGGAAAGCTGCCATCACCTCAGGGTCCTTGAGAAAAAACACAGGAGAGATGGGATTAGATATGGATACTGACATAGAATCCAAGCGCTAACTGTAAGACTGCAAACACTTCAATTTAAGGAGCGTCGTACCTTCATGGCGTTGAGCACCTCCGGGTCGTTAAAGAGCTCTCCCAGACCAGGCATGCCGAAAGGAGAGCCTCCAGCCCCCCCTGGGAAACCGCCAGCCCCCCCTGGGAAACCGCCAGCCCCCCCTGGGAAACCGCCAGCACCCCCTGGGAAACCGCCAGCACCCCCTGGGAAACCGCCAGCACCCCCTGGAAAACCACCAGCACCCCCTGGGAAACCACCAGCACCTACAGCATGAGAAGGAACCCAGGATTAATGCGATTACAGGGCTCCAATGGACCCTTGGGCGATGGTCAGATAATGTAGAGCAGTGGTCACCAGCCCAGGTACTGGAGAATTACAGGGCCAGGGATTACAGGGCCAGGGATTACAGGCCTTTGTTCAAGCCCTGCACTAACAAACCTGATTGAGCTAATCGACTTATCGTCAAGACATTTCATGAACATTCCCTACATTCCCTATTACCTGGGAAACCTGGGAAGCCACCTCCTCCTGCTGCTTGTCGAGCGTCCTCCTCCTATGCAGAGTTTAAAAAAAATGTTTATGTTGAGACACTATTTTGAAATTCTTATTCTCCTCTCTGTTCTTGCACCAAACACTCACCCTCTGAGCTTTCTCATGTTCTTCCCTCGCTTTCTTTACCCTCTCCTTCCTGTCCTTGATTTCTTGCTCCTCCCTCTTGCGCTCATACTTGCGCCGGTGCTCAATGATTTTGTTAGCCTGAGTAGAGAAATAGCATGAGTTGAAAGTCAGACCAGAACACACTGATTGACCAGACAACCTTGAAACTGCTCTAGTTTAAATAAGACAGTTAGTGGCTGGGTACCTTGGGCTGGACCTCTTTCAGCATGGCACTGGCGTCCTCGTCGTAGTCCAGTTTGCAGGCAGTGGCCAGGTCCTTCGCTGCCTCCTCCCAGTGCCCCAGCAACCTGACACACAAAGAAGAAAGAGACTCAAAGTATTGTATTAGGGTTGTGCCAAAATGGCCGTAATCGTATCTGTAAAATGACAGTTGATAGTCGGATCGGATGATACTCGTGACCGGAAAAAATAGAAGTGTTTTAATATTTTATTTACCTATGGACTTATTAGATGTTGACAAAATACCTCATTTGCACATTCACTGCAAAATAAAGCTGCAGATTAGGAGCAGCACGCGGAGGTGTGTCTGTCCTCAACTTGCAGCGGGCAGCCAAGTTTGCTGACATTCAGTCAGAATGCCCATCAGCGTTTCATATTTTCCCCCCTACCCATGCCTCGCATGTTAGATATTATGCACATAGATAGCTTGATAGCAAACGTCCTCGCAATGTGATTTACCATAGTAGCAGGAAGCAGCAATCTAAATTATCAGACTGAAAAATATGCAAGAAAAACTGATCTGGTGAAATGATGACATGAGTGGACAGAGAAATACAGCTTCACTCTATCCAATCAGAGCAGCATGATCAACGTACAGCCATCTCTTTTCTTTAGACAGATAGCCAGTTGAGCTATTTAGACCATGTAGAACCTTGCACATTACTGACTAACTTGAGAAAGATGTGTGCTGACACTCAAATTTATTTTTTCCTTTCACAGATAACAAAATACTCCGATCACAATCGTATCCAGCAAATTGCCCATATCCCTTACGATCCTCATTTTGTCCGAATACTCGGCACCCCCCTATATTGTATTACTTATAAATCATATACAATTGCATTGTGTCTGAGTTTGAATATGCAGCCTATCAAGCAGCATACTTGTGAGCTTTCCCCCTCCACTTGTAGGGCTGTGCAGAATCTGGGTTGATGTCAATGGCTCTGTCGCAGTCACGCTTAGCTGCATTGGGTTTCTGCATCCGGATGTAGACGCTGGCAAAGAACATACGTCAGTCTGTATGAATACTACGTGATCATGTACTAGAGCACATCATGTGGTATGGCATTGTTAAGTCTAGCAGTGGGACTCACCTAGCCCTCTTGGCATACATGATAGCTACCCGTGGATTGAGTTTGATGGCTTCAGTGAAGAGGTCCAGGGCTTTCTGCAAGTCACCTGTATTTGACAGCACCAAAAAGTGATACTTATAACCACTGGTCATTAAAATGTCTTCCCGATTTACTACAAGGTCAGTGCAATGTCAATGCAAGAGCCTTAGAACAAACAACCCACCTTCTCCTAATGCTTCGATAGCTCCCATCTTCTTCTCGTTGGCCTGGTCCATCATTTCATCTGTCACCTAAAGGAACAAGAACACACTATTTATCTGCAAGACATATGAGATGCCAAGAGGTCTTCTGCTTTGGCCAGTAAATTTCAAGCAGTCTTCTTCAGGGCTTGCATGCTCACTGAATGCATTTCTCATTAGTTCTCATCTGCAGAAACTCCCCAAATGAAAAGCACTTCATGCACTCTCCCATCCTTATGTTATATTAATAACGGATGTCTTCAGTAGAGTAAATATTCTCACCTCCAGATTTTCTAAGTCTCCCATCTCCTGAGGTTCATCTGTGTCTGGCTCAATCACCCCATCTTGGTCGATCTCTGAAGTAGCAAGGGGATCCATCAAGGACTTCAGAATTTTAGAAGATATGAGAGACACAAAGCTTGCGCCTCTAATTCCGTTATTGTATGTTGTATACAGTGGCAACCAGTCACTCAGGAGGGGTGGGACAGAGCCCCACCTGTTTTAATCCCCACATTTTTTGCGGGCTTGCCTGTTTTGCATGTTATTTTGGCATTAATACAAGTCACATATCAGTTTGCAAACAATGTAAAATAAATATATATAATTGAGTTAATAAAGCCACATAAAAAAATATGGTCTTTCAGCCTAGCTCAGTGCTTTCTGTGGCGGTGGGGCAAGCCAGCAGAAAATAGGAGCGTTGCGCCGTGATTGGCTCAGTGTTCTGTCACTCATGGAGACACTAAGTCACAACCAAGTAGTAAGGGTAGACATCGAAAATTCAAGCCCTTTGGCTCCTGCCATAGAATTACATTAGTAGTGCTCTTCCAAGAAGGCTCAAGGTCATTGGCCACAGATAAAATCACGTCAAATCATGATATGTACAGTAGCTTTGATTGGACTGATCATGTCAACATCTTACTTTCAAAATCTTAGCTAGCAGTCATCAATTAGACAATCTACAGGCAAATCCTTTTAAATCCTTGTCATATGAAATGAAATCATGGAGAAATTATAGTTAAATGTATTTTTTTTTTTTTTTAAATGTAATCTAATTTAATAGATCAAATGCATCGGTGCTCATTGGAAATCGCAAATTCAACAATGAGTGGTTAGGAAGGAATTTGTGACAGTGGCTAACTGCAAGAATTGCAACTGGGAAGTCGGGAATAAATGAGCTCAGACTGGGAATATACGTTTTGAACGGTCATCCAAATCGGAAATGTAAATCTGGCCCCAGTCTTTTTTTTGATGACAAAATGTTCCTGCGAAGGACCACAGCGCCTTCCTGTTCAAGTGAGCACATCACAAGTCCAAAAATGTCTTATATGCTGCTGCATAAATGATGTAATATGCCAGGGAGATATGTATACTGTAACTAAGAAAGTAATACTAAGTATATGTTGCGTAGTAAACTTTTAGTAGACCATGTGCCTCACCCTAATAATTTGGTCTATTTTCACCTCTTAATTTCACCTAACGTTACTGTTCTGACTCAGTGGTGCACATGTAGCCTATAACCTGTTTGAGAAATGTCATCATTGAATATTGTTAGAGCTTTCATTGTGTGCTTATATGCCCCCTTTATTTATCCTATGGTTCTGATTTGGTATACAGGGAAAACACTAAGAACAGCCCATGTTCTGAACTATGTCGCTATACATTTCAAAAGTGCAGAACAAATAGTTATACTATTTGTATAACTACATCCGTCCTGGTTCGCTCATTAATGTCTTAATCTAAATGACAGATGACCTCTTATCCGCTTGTCGTCCCCTTATGCCATAGTTTGTACATCTCAATTGTCAGTAGAAACCACATTTGTTTAAGCAAGTCAGTCATATCATCTTTTATTTTATTTTTTAAAGGCAGTAAATGAGGCTGAATGAACTGTTTCGCTGCCAGACAAGGCTCCGCTAGTGGCCAAGTATAGCAGTGGTAAGGTGTTGGAACTGCTGTAGGGACAGCTTTATGTAGGTCTTAACAGTTTGTGGGCACCGTGTCACCGTTATAGTGCAATTAATTTATTGTTTAGTGGTGCAATTATAATTTTTTTGCCCCACCAAGATTTACATGCTACAATCGCCACTCTTTGTATAAGCACTGCTCAAGAGCTTAGCAATCAGTTTATAAGGCAGCATTATAAACTGTGTGGTCATGCAAAGTATTGTTTGTTATTCACTGTATCACTGAATGTATTAGATGGAATGGAACTGTAAATGTCTGGGTGATGATTTATTGGTATGGTGTGTGAGTCGAAAAAATAATTTCCTTTTGGCCTGTGTACCCATTTTCTTTACGAACTCAATGGGTGACTGTGGGAAAATGTGTGGGCCAGGTGTGAGAAAGCTGCCATGGACATACCTAATTCACTCTCCTCACTCTCAGAGGGGGCATGGGGCTCAGGAGCAGAGGGAGGAGCTCCAGCACATGGACACCCACCCTGAAATGAATTAGTTTTATTGGCTGAACTGTACTGGTAGGCTGTCAAATATAGCAACTGGATGGATATATAAAACAAGTCATACTTATACCTTGCATGAAGAGTCATTTTGGGGGGCTTGTGGAATTGTAGCTCCCATTCTGAAAAAAAGAGAATCTTCTTTCAAATTTGAATTCTCTCCAATATGAGCCTTTAAATTTTGCCAACTGCTGCCAGTACATGTTGGTGTATTACTTAGTACAGTAGGAATTCCTATATTTTATTCAATTAAGAAAGTACTTTGTACTGACTTATATCAGACAGAGAGAAATATGCCTGATATTTAGCAGCAGTGAGTGGGTGTGACTGCGGCGTTCCCGTTCAGGGTAGTTGGGGAATTGGCAACACAAATCACACGAAATTGCATTAACAATGACTTCATTCAATTAACTCTAATACTATTGATATCCGGTGAATAAACCGGGTTCTTAACATGGGTTGATCCGACTCCTAACAGATAGCGGCCCCCTACTTTTGACGATAAAAGAGCAACTGCACGCTTGACGCTGTGCGATAAACAGAAGGATTATCAACTGACCCTTGTAACCAGGCCCGGAGGAAGCCGAGCTCGGGAAGGTGCAATATGGAGGGATTTTCGTCGCACAACTTCACGAAGGCCTTCAACTCATGCACTTTCCGCGGGTCCATTCTCACTTCACAGGTCCAGCACACGCTACACAACAAGAAAGTGCGAGGAAGTAAAAATGAAACTGCTAGCTAGCTAAGTATGAGCATTGATAGCATACACATGTGCTGCACAGCCTCATTTAGTATTATTAGTAAACTAGCTAACTCCTTTATCTCAGAAAACAGTTTGTCCCAGGGCACGTGCAGAAATGTAGCATGGATTGTGAGGATAGAATATTCTGGAATTTTGTCGAGTTAGTCATGCCGTGGTGATTTATATGAATGCATGATAAAATCAGGGAAAACAAACCAGAAAGGTGTATTATTTCCAATAAAACAACGTATATGAGGGTTAGATTAGCTACCTGTATGACCAGACAGCTCTTCAACGAGTGGTAGCTTCGAGTAGAGGGATGCAACCAAGCCGCCACAACAATCGCTATAAATTACTAGTCGATGGTGTATGTTGTTCCGTAGACGCTTTTAACGCAGGCATTAATTAGATAGAAACATATGACAAACAAAACAAGCGATGAGGTCCTGCTTGAATGGATCAAGTCGCAAACAAAAGAGGTCATATAATTGCTATCCAATCAAAAAACCTAATATTGTACTTCCACCAATGGTAACGATTGTCTTACAGGGGAGGCTGAAACTTGTCACCTTACAAGCACTGCAGACAGACGCATTTATCGACATGATACAGTCACAAATTCCTACATGTTGGCTGTCGTATGAAGAGGTAGTCGTTTTATATAGTTTACGTTTGATGTTTAGTCTGCCAAAGTATTTATATTTTATGTAATTGTGTATACCGCAATACAATTTAGGGCCACCACTTGTGGACATCATGATGATGGGAGTTAACTGTCGCTGATAGTCTGACCGACTTGCAACAATGTTGCACTCAATTAACATTTTGACCAGATCCATTACCCAATTGGTGTCACACTCAAAGTTTTGGAGTCAATGTGAGTGGTGAAATATTTGGTTATTTTTATTACAATGGTAGATTGTAATTTTTATATCTGGCCACTGTCCAGACAAATGAGCTTATCTAACTACTGTAGTCAGGGTCAAGATCACAATAGCGTACTCTTGACGTCCTTTTCTCAAATCCTATTGGAGGAGAAGGTCCAAGGGGCGGGACCTCTTGCTTTCTCATCCAATGGGTTTTAAAAGAGGACGCGTGGAGAATGCAATTGAGATCTTCCCTATGATTTATGCAAGCTAATTTCACATTGTATGTTTGTATAACACAAATGCTTGCCTCAGCAAGATGGAAGGTATAATGGATGTTATTCCCCAATGATATGTCATACTTTTATTATAGGATCAACTTATGTATAAATCTTAAATCATGTAGATTTGTATGGCCAGCTGACTGTGGAAGATTCTGTAAGACCTAGGTGAAAAATAACTGAATTTATTTGCAAACTTTTCCCTCACTGGTAACCTCTCTGCAGGTCATCTGTGGTGCCCATCCCGGAATGTCTCCGTTATACCAGGAGGGTGGAAACCACGGAAGGTTCCACCAAGATACCTCGGCCAGCTAAGCCCCTTCACTCATCCACACCTCATAAAAAATGGTACTCATGGGCATACAGCTATGTCCCATTTCTGCCAATCAGTTACTCTACATCATTTACCTGATATCAAAGCTCATTGTTATCTTATTCACAACAGCAAACTATGGGTATGAATACTGTTGTGTAGTACAGTGCAGTCGCTTCAGGGAGTTTTGAATGGTGGGTTTATAACTTCTTCTTCCCCTTCTTGCTCTCTGTCACAGGTGAGGTGACCCCTGGCTTAACCCAAACAGAGTTTGATCTCCGTCGGCAAAGACTGGCCTCTCTCATCGAGGTTCAGGCAGATCGGCTGGGACCCACTGCTTCGCCCAACAAACACCTTGTCATTGTCCTGTCCCACCCAATCTGCTACATGACCAATGACATCCCCTACCCCTTCCACCAGAACCAGGACTTCCTCTACCTCACAGGCATCCTTGAACCAGACAGCGCCCTGGTTCTATGTGGTACTGGCCGCCCGGACCAGGCCATCCTCTTTGTACCCCGCAGGGACCCGGCCAGGGAGCTGTGGGACGGGCCCAGGTCAGGGAAGGATGGGGCGGCAGCGTTGACCGGGGTCGAGAGGGTCCATTGCACAGAAGAGTTGGGACTTGTACTCAAAAGCCTTAAAGGTCGGGTGTAACTAGGGGAAAGTCATTCGAACATACATATTTTAGAGTAAATTTTACTCTTTGGATGAAAGATTAGGGATTAGAAGCCTGAGCAACGTAGCTCCAAATTGTGGATCAAATTTTAATTCCGAAACAAATGCAACTGTTTGAACCATTTCAAAGTGATGTAAGGAAATTAGACAAACTATATCACTAACAATTTTACTCTGATTGTTCCCTCTCTCTCAGGTAGCACTGTGTGGTATGATGGCTCCAAGCCCTGCCACCCTGGGCTCCACCAAACCCATGTTCGGCCTCTGCTGGAAGGGGGGCCCATAGTGCGCTCTCTCAGACCCCTTACACACTCCCTCAGGGCCCTCAAGAGCCCAGCCGAGGTGGCTCTCATGAAGGAGGCTGGTCGCATCACAGCACAGGTGAGTCACCTCACACACGCCATGAGTGAAGCACTCTCAACTGTTCACATAAACCCTCTGCATCCCCTCTTTCAGGCATTCAAAAAGACTATGAGTATGTCTCAAGGGGATATTGATGAAGCTCTACTGTATGCTAAGGTGAGTTACAGGTCTTTAGACACTTTATAATTAGGGTGTGTTGTCATTGAAAATATGGTTTAACACCTATGGTAGCAACGATAATGATGAAATGTGAATCTCTTTCTCAATCCCAGTTTGATTTTGAGTGCCGTGCCCACGGAGCCAATTTCTTGGCCTATCCTCCTGTGGTTGCTGGTGGAAACCGAGCCAATACACTTCATTACATAAACAACAACCAGATTGTCAAGGTGAAGGGACATATGCAATGTTGCTGCTGAATGTGGGCCCATAATTCTGAGGTCAGAAGATTTAGAATTCTTAACACCCCAGCATTGCCACGATGGCACATACTACATCTACCAGTAACTGTCTGTGTCCAGACAAATAAGACTTTGCCCAATTCCTTGTCTTTTCTTTCTCTCAGAATGGGGAGATGGTGCTACTTGATGGAGGGTGTGAATACTTCTGTTATGTCAGTGATATTACTCGCACCTGGCCGGTGAACGGAAAGTGAGTTGCATCAACAGAGATACCATTTTGGATGTTCGCTCCTTCTCTCTTCTCTCTCCCTCCTTTTAATGAAGTCTCCTTTTCTACCCCTCTCTTGCATGGTGAGCCCAGGTTCAGTCCTGCCCAGGCAGAGTTGTATGAGGGGGTGTTGGAGGTGCAGAAGGCCTGTCTGTCTCTGTGCTCCCCAGGAGTCAGTCTGGACCACATCTACAGCACCATGTTGGCTCTGCTGGGACGCCAACTCAAACAGCTGGGTATCGTGAAGGGCTCCACCAGTGATGCTGATACACTTAAGGTACGCTCAGTGTCGCTGTGTCCTTCTGCTCAAAGTAGTTCCATGGTTGGAGAAAATAACTCCATGTCCAGGTTAACTAATAATGATATCAAATGCATGCATAGATAACTGAAGGGTGTTTAGCATCAATGTAAATGATATCGCTTACTTACTCAAATGTTTTAATAGTAATATTTAATTGAAAGTAATAGGTTAGATTTTGTGGCTTAGGGGGACCATGGAGACTCAATGGCTAGGAAAGGGTATTAGAGGTTAATGCTGTGTATCAAAAAACCTATTGGATAACAAACACTAATACTAATAACGTTCAGTAATAAACCATATAGGTCCTTTATAATCCTAAATTATTACATTTATGTGTAGAAACTTCAGACCATTGACCTTTTTAATTCAGATTGGTAAGAAATGTCAGGACCTGAGTTAGATTGCACATTTCCTGACAGTAAAAGGGCTCCCGAGTGGCACAGTGGTCTAAGTGCAAGAGGTGTCACTACAGACCCTGGTTTGATTTCCGGCTGTATCACAACTGGTCGTGATTGGGAGTACCATAGGGTGGCGCACAATTGGCCCAGCGTCGTCTGGGTTAGGGTTTAGCCGGGGTAGGCCGTCATTTTAAATTGACTTGCCTAGTTAAATTAACATTTTAAAAATCAGCAAAAATAATGGCAAGTCTAGATCGGATTTTAATTACAGACAGAACAATCTAGACATGTAAACGCAAGCGTGCAGTTTCTTCCGTGTCGAATGTGAAAAACAGGCAGAGTTCTCTGGTGCAATACCCAGGAAAGCGTATAGTTTCTCCCAGGATGCAACATGGTAAAAACACTAAAATCTCTCCGTGTTTATGGGGCATCGGTCCCTAAATTCATCATCCTCAGTGTAAGAGTCTAGGGTAGACAATGGCAACATGTTCGTTTGTAGCTTAACGATCAATGTGAGGCCATACGTTTTCTAAGACTCAGATTAAAAAATATTTGGCCTATGAGGTTGCACAATAATCAGGCCTTGATGGTAGTTGGGAGAAGACCGAAAGGTCGGGGCCAAGGGTTGCAGCACGCCACAGGAGTAGCCTAGGTATCACACCGGCTTGTGTTGGGAGGCTGGGTAGGAGAGAAGGCAATCAGCAAGACCGGCGTGTGGTGGAGGAGCTTTCAGCAATGGCACCGGAGCGATTGATATCGGTTTGCTTTCTCGATTTATAGTTATTTTATAAATGTTTAGAGTGACCAGTGTAATTTCTCACCAAAAGATGGACATGCCATTGCCATGTTAGGCATTCTAGCAGTACCAGATGGTCTCAAAATGGCCTAGAATATGGGTTCTTAAACGTTTTTGGTCTGGGACCCCATTTGGATAAAAAAAATGAAAATAAATAGTGACCCCCACCATGTAAAAAATAAAATGATGTAATCAACAGCCAATGTTAACTTTAAAATGTTTTCGCTCTGAGTCTATTACAAATCACTGACAGTATTTCAATCGGTATGGTTTGAAATGCATCAGAAAGGTATTGGGAAATTCAGAAGATTATCAGGCAATAATGTTGTATGATCTTCTGTGTAGAAAAGAACATCACCCCAAGTCTGATTTAGTGCCTAATCTTGTCCACTCGGTTGTAGTAAGAAAACAGAAACCGCTCTGTTCATTACTGCATTTAGCATCAGTTACTGATGCATCAATTACTGATGTAACCCCAGTTCTATGAACTAAATGCAAATTCTCTCGTGACCCCACTACAAATCAGGTAACCACACATGGGGTCGCAACCCCTAGTTTGGGAAAACCTGGCTTAGAACATGTTAAAGTTAAAAGAACACAACAAAGGATGTTTAAGGAAATATATTGAAAATTTTATTCCAAAACCATCACATTGTTGTAGTATTGTGATGTACTAATGTTGGAGTAATGATTAATAAATGGTGAGCAAACTGTTTACCGTAATTGCTGGACTATAAGCCGCTACTTTATTCCCACGCTTTGAACCTCGCGGTTTATACAATGACGCGGCTAATTTATGGATTTTTCCCGCTTTCACAAAATTCATGCTGCCAAAACTGCTCCTTGTTCAGTGGGAGTCTTGGATGACAAGTGGGGAGAAATCCTTCACTAAAACGGGCTGCATGCGAAGAGCAACTTATGGTCAAGTCTGCCAGTGGGTCCTGACAGTGTGGAGCATTGTCAAAAAATCCACTATCAACGGGTTTCGAAAGGCTGGACTGCTGCGTGTTGAAGGGGCAGCATGAGCTCAGCGGGGTATTTGCCTCCGGATGAAAGTGACGAGAGCGACAATGAAAAAAATCCAACATCGGATGAAGCAATTCTGAGGCTATTCATCTCCGACCCCGAAGGAGATGACTTCAGTGGTTTCAGTGCACAGGAGGAGGAAGATAGTGACCAAGTTAATTTGTTTCAATGTACCGGTAGGCACCTGCGGCTTATAGACATGTGCGGCGTATTTATGTACAAAATACATATTTTTAATAATTCAGTAGGTGCGGTTTATATTCAGGTGCGCTTAATAGTCCAGCAATTATGGTAAATGCCTTGTAAATGGTTTGTTACTGACCGTTATTATAAAGTATTAAGCCTACCCATGATGGCAGGTAGCCTAGCGATCAGAGCGTTAGGCCAGTAACTGAAAGGTCGCTGGTTCAAATAAATGAGATGACAAGGTGAAAAATCTGACTGCCCTTAAGCAAGGCACTTAACCCTAATTTACTCCAGGGGTGCTGTACTACTATGACTGACCCTGTAAAACAACACATTTCACTGCACCCATCCGGTGTATGTGACAAATATATGTCAAAATGAAAGGCAGACACAGAACTGAAAGAAGTCACAGTTAAAATCTTTTCTGGGCAAAGAATCCTGGAACTTTGGATATTTTGTGTTTACTTTGCTTTCTCGAATGGTCTGTGGTCAGGAAATTACATTAACGTCTTCAGGCCCATTTTAAACTGTAAAGTAGTGACCTAATTACACCCTTCGCAAAGCACAATATCCCTGTGTACTACCTATAATCGAGGCATCACTTTTCTGTAGCAATTCAACTCTGGGGGGAGAAATCTAGCCAAACCAAAGTTTAATATACATTTGATTGAGCAGCTGTACTCTTTCAAAAGTTTTGGATTGCGAATTAGTGTAATCAATTACTGAAATATTTACTAACAATCCTGACTAGCAAATGCCTCTATTGAGATTAATAGTGTACTCCAATCCAAATGTTGTCCAGTTGAGCAGGTATATTTAGAATATATGCTCATTGAATAAGAAAGCAGTAGTGTAGCTGTGGTAATTTTGGTAGATACATTTTTATTTGTACTTATGGGACCAACACAGTCCTTCCCTCCTGAAATACAAATTTTAGATGTCATTGATAGATAAAAGTAGATGAATACCAGCAGTAATAAATTAACTTACTTTTCTCAAACTGAAACTTGACCATAGATAAACCTAGATTTGTAATGGAAGGTAACTTTATCACCACATAGAAAGAATTTTCCGTGAGATATTGGAACATTGAGTGCAGAGCTTGAGCATGTAGTGTACTTTGTTGCTTCGGTGACCTGTATTGCTGCTTCTAGGCGGCGCGGCGCTACTGCCCCCACCATGTTGGTCACTACCTGGGCATGGATGTGCACGATACCCCTGAGCTTTCCCGCTCTCAGCCCCTCCAGCCTGGAATGGCAATCACAATAGAGCCAGGTACTGTATACATGAGCAAGGGTACAATCTCTCTCACTCAGTTCAGTTTTTCATATTAGTCATATTCAACTGATTGACAAACTTTGAGAAACTGTGCACTTTGTAGGCTGGATTAACACTCCACTAGGGGTATTCTGCCGTAGAGGCAACACTATTACTGCACCACTCACCACACGCACAGTGGGCTCCACATAGTTTACATGGTAGAATGTAACTTTACACAAGTATCATTTATGTTTAGCTAAGGAGAATGTTGTATAGTGTAAACCCAGCCTTCCCAGTGAAACAACCAGAGATTCCTATACAAACACTGAAGCACTACTGTTCCAAGGTTTAATGCATGTGTGTGCATGAATGCATCAAGTGACTACACTCCAGTCCATCTCTCTCTTTAAGGGCTGTACATATGTGAGGACGATGACCAGGTTCCAGAGCGATTCCGTGGACTTGGGGTGAGAATAGAGGACGACGTTGTGATTCAAGACGAGATAAACCCCTTGATCCTGTCCTCTGACACACCCAAAACCATTGCTGATGTTGAAAGAGCCTGTGCACAGAGTTAGGGCTGAGAGAGACCAGACATGGGGAGGGTATATACCTTGCTCCCAACTGAAGTGTGACCGTATACACTCCTCAAAATGCTGAGTGTGAGCAAGAGTGAGTGTTCATCCCTATCGAGTGACTGGTCACATTTCAGTGGGTTCTTCTTCGGTATTGGCGATTGCACAATTTAATGTGCATCCTGCCAGCTACTGTGCGGGATGGAAACAGGGTTTCCCCAAAAAGCGTAACTACCAACAAAAAATGAACAAACTACCAAAAATAAAATATCAAAACAACTTCACTGTTAAAAAATAAACTGATCTGATCCCTACACAGGCTCAGGGGGAGCCTGGGAGGGCGGGCTGTCTTCCGGCGCCAATACCCCTTCCAAGTGCTTCAGATGTATACTAAACAAAAATATAAAGTGTTGGTCCCATGTTTCATGAGCTGAAATAAAAGATCCCTGAAATGTTCCATAGATGTTAAATGCTTATTACTCTCAAATTTTGTGCACAAATGTGTTTACATCTGTTAGTGAGCGTTTCTCCTTTGCAAAGATAATCAATCCACCTGACAGGTGTGGCATATCAAGAAGCTGATTAAACAGCATGATCATTAAACTGGTGCACTTTCTGATGGAGACAATAAAAGGCCACTCTAAAATGTGCAGTTTTGTCACACAACACAATGCCACAGATTTCTCAAGTTTTTAGGGAGTGTGCAATTGGCATGCTGACTGCAGGAATGTCCAAACAGAGCTGTTGCCAGAGAATTTACTGTTAATTTCTCTACCATAAGCCGCCTCCGACATCGTTTTAGAGAATTTGGCAGTACATCTGACCGGCCTCACAACCGCAGACCATGTTTAACAATGCCAGCCCAGGACCTCCACATCTGGTTTCTTCTCACCGGGGGATTGTCTGAGAAGGGGGAGGGTGTATTTCTGTCTGTAATAAAGCCCTTTTGTGGGGGAAAACTCATTCTGATGGGCTGGGTCTGACTCCCAAGTGGGTGGGCTTATGCCCACCTATGGCTGTGCCCCTGCCCAGTCATGTGAAATCCATAGATTAGGGCCTAATTAATTTATTTCAATTGACTGGTTTCTTTCTATGAACTGTAACTCAGTGAAATATTTGAAATTGTTGCATTTTTGCGTTGATATTTTTGTGCAGTATAAAATCCTTAAATCCCCAAAACGTTTCTGCTGCAGCCACAATCTCCAGTTTCTTAGACTTCTTTGAGAGTTGAGCCGCAGTTTATAACTGTGGCAATGAACACCACAAAATCCACCTTTTTAACACAGGGTATCTTTTGACTGGCAGCAAACATTTACTACAGGCTGTGGTACATCCACTACCATGTATTCACTAGCATCACTTGTTTTCCCAATTATTTATATGGGTTTCTGGAGGACTGCTTGATTATTCATCATGGATCTGAATGTGGTAATGTTTTCATTGTCTTTTCTACTATAAAAATAGTTCTCAGACTAATACAATTCACAGGTTCCTTGCAGGATAGGAGAGCATTAGATAATGGCTCTATTGTGCAAGAATCGTCTCATTTATTAGGAATATTGGGATTTGAGATTAGTTTATTGAAGACAAATGTATATTTGTGTGTGGGTTATAGTTTTTATACATAGTCATGTCTAATTGAAAATGCTGTCAACAGAATATTCAGTTCTATTATTTCTAACAGTTGGTCATAAATCTACTTAAATGAGACACCTGATATAGCCTATATGAGCATCGTTTGCCGCAATGATAATCTTATTTGTATCGAGAAGTGAAGCGCCCTCTTAAATATATTCTGATATGTTGGTGGAACACGACTGCCCCCTACAGATGATAGCACTAGTATTGCCACTCCGAAAACAAATACGAAATGATTTTCCGGGCAATCCCGAGTACCAACCCCCTTCACGCCTAATATTGCTGTACCTCAACCCTCCCCCGTGTCAGAGGAGTAGAAACAACAAGCCGCCATTTTGTTTGTGCGGACAGACCGAAAGAGGCAGGAGATACCGAGAAAGAAAGCGACTTCAGCGCGGATAATAGCGACTCCGAGACCCGCCGGTGAAAGAGTGGCGATGTCGTGTCGGTGCGAAAAGAGGGATGAAAGTAAAAACAAAAGATAAGGCAGAAGAAGAATGAGGGAGTGAAAAAAGGATATTATTTGAAAATCCAAGGAAGGGGTGTTTTTACGGAGCGGAGAGGAGAGGCGGAAGAAGGCAATATATTTAACGAAGAAAAAAACCTGCGAGCGAAAGAAAAAATAAAACGCGAAAAAAAAATCATAATTTACCCATCGCCACAGATGAAAAAAATGCCCGCATAGACAAATATACCGATAAATGTATATTGGGTATTTGAGGGGGTGTAAAAGGCAGGTTTAAAGGAAATATAAATTAGGATAATCGTGAAGGGGGGGCATTTACCACCACAAAGACTCAATGAAAGGATTTTGTGGACCACAATTATGTTTGGGGGTGTTGCTATCATTATCTTATGGACGAAGCTTGACACTTTTCTAAAATAGCCATAATATTGTTGCGACCCCCCCTCGCTTTATCAGATTTTCGCTCATCGCTGTATTCTCTTGTTCTTGGTCGGGATTTTTTTCGTCACTTGCATTGCAACCTAAATCAGCATACGCAGTGACCGATGATTTCTTGCAATATTTATCAACCAATTTCATCTTTCTAATCAATGTTGATCTTATTGCAGTGGGTTATATGATTACCTTTTGAAGACCTTTCTTGGGTAAGCTTTAAATCGCAAACACTTGGGCAAGTAAACCAAACGTCCTCTGCAAATTAAAACTAGGACTAATTGAATCAATCTGATAGGACATGAATTGGCACATTCTGGGCTAGAACTAAGCGATTTTTGCCTTAATTAGCCTAAATTATTTTTCAGGACACAAACTAATTGCTCAAAATTGTATTGCTTCAATTTAACCTCATTGCATGTAATTGGCATAATCGCGCAAAGGGGTGCAACATCCAAATGTGCATTCAGTGTCCGTTATTTTTTCCAATTCAGTGCCGTGCATTGACAAACTAACAAAATAATGACACGATGTAGACTACAGGTAGATGTTAAGGGAAACGTATTAAGTGCATCGAATAGGAGCCCATAGGTGTAGTACAGCCTATCCTATTGGAGAACGGAACTTGATCAGTCAGCTTCACTGTATTTTTTTCAGATCTGAATTGCACCCCTATACAATTGTATTTATCTACAAGACAATGCGAATTGTTTTCAGTGTTGAATTCGAGGTTTTTAACCGATGCTTTAAATGCCTCTTGAACCACTATCACTCATTGGGACTGGGTATCCCGGTTTCATAGCCCAAAATATAGACAAGCCTATCAAGTTATTGTTTCTTGACGATCCCAATTTACGTATGGGGATGATTTTGATATTCTGTCACTGTGGGACACATTCATCTGTGGTTTTTTATTAGACTAAGGATCTAACGCCATAATTGTATTATTTGACAACTCATTACTTTGTGGTAATGTTGGGATCAAATTGCATTAACTGCAATGGCAAATCAGACAAAGTGGAAGATTTTCGGGTCCCCGTTTTCGGGTCCCTCATAACTGTTGCATGAGACGAGGCCCCCAAAGGTAGCTACCACTGGGGTACGGTTCGCTTGTGTTTATCGCGTTTCCCATTTTGCTTCCCTGGACGCCGGCGACTATGGCGGAAAAGACTGATGCTGCTATGGAGGACAGGTCTTGGGACAATTTTTTCCGACTCCAAAGAGGCTAAATGAGATTGTCGAAGGCCTACTTGCTTGTCTTTTTCATCGACTCCACCTTCCCTCCTCCTTCTAAACTCGGAGAAATCTGTAAAGGAACAACATCTCTGACAGGGGAGGGGGATTGATAGCGACGGATAAGCATAGATCGAGAGTTGGAACGCTGAAAGGAGGAAGAGTGTATCGCAATTTCCTCCTTTCCCCCTACCGTCCCTAAACGGTGGGGGAAGAATCACAAACATTTTACAGAAGGGAAGTTTGAAAGAACTCGGACGCAAACAAGGGAATAAGCCAATCCTTTGTGGATATATAGCTATTTTTTAATTCGTGAAAAAATATGGCCGATAATGTTCTGGAGTCCGGCCCGCCTTCAGCCAAGAGGCCTAAACTATCATCCCCTGCTCTCTCAGTCTCCGCCAGTGATGGAAACGGTAAACATTTTAAATGCTATAACAGTCCTGCCTAGCTGTTCAGGGATGTTATACTACCTAGCAAGTTAACCAGCTTGTTTTACTAAGTTCCCATGAATGAGCCACATCCATCATCAGCCAAGTTGTGATGCCAACGTTAGCTACCAATTAGGTGGTAGTAGTAAAGGTTTGCTTGTTACCCAACTGATCAAAGAAAAGTTGACTGGCTAATTGCCCTCCCAGTGTGATGGTCTGAAGTGAAAGTTTGATGTCTGCCCGCTTGAAACAATGGGATAGTCCACGTATAGCAAGTTGTGAACTCACAGTATTGGAATGTATTAGGTAGCTAGTTAGTAACTTTAGCTAGCTAAATTGGCTATAATTTAACTAGCTGAAGATTGCTACCATTTATGGATAGCCAGCTAGTTAGCCAACGTTAGATATTTATCTTGAGCGTTGCAAGCAATGAAGATGCATGCTTTTGATGTTTGGGTAGCTATCTAGCTGAACGTTAGCTCTTATCAATCTTAGGTAAGGTGGCATAGGTAGCTTATCAGATAGGTGACACCATGTACATTATCAGTATTGGATTGGTGTAGGGGTTTATTTATTTGAACCTGTTCAGACAACTTCGCTGTAACATGGTGTCTGAAGTGTTATTATACTTACCGGCAGTTAGTTAGCGTTGTGACTGAGCCATCACCACTTCTGTATGTTGTGTACTGCTGCATTGTTGTCTAGTGGCTAGCTAGAGTCAAGTTGCTCGCGAGCAGACGAAAGTTGTAGTGCCTTTTGTCGCCACATATGTAGCAGCGTAATGCTATTTTATGCGTTTGTATGCATGTGTCCAGCTTTTTCATACCCTTTGTTTTAAAGTCTGAATTGTTTGGACTGACGTTATTCCTACCATTGAGTTCTCTCGTCGTATTTTGCCCCTAATTTGCAGGACTGCTACAATGTTAACTCCTTTGAATACTTTGATAACATGGTACAAGTTAAATGTCCAGTTTAAATTATTATAGGCCAGATTGAAAAACACATCAGATTTCCTAATTGTGCAGACCCCACTCCCTGACGAATGCAATTCATATTTATTCAATGGGTAGACTAAATTAGCTGCCTTGGCTGGTAGTTGGCACTCACGATTCCCCATTTTGTTTGTTTCTCCATGTTATGTCTGTCATCAGGATGCTTTTATTCACAAATTAAACAATTCAGGATTGCCCAAATAAGTTTTAGCTTTCGTTTCAATGTCATTTCTCACATGACACGAAGTCTAGATGTAACTTTTTTTGGAGCACTATGGCTACAATTCGGCAAAAGATCATAATCTGTACTCTACTAGCTCAACCAAGTCGCCATTTCACTTGAAGCATATGCCTTGTACAAGCATGTTCTCTCTTAACTTACAGCTCTGATTTAAGTCTCATCCAAGTTCTGTTGTACCAAGCAAGTCATGACTGGAATTCTAAGAAAGGCTCTGCACAGGTTTAACAAACCACTCTGTGGTGAAAAGTTGATTCTGTTGGAAGAGCAAATGCAACCCCCTCCTTTTAAAAACAACAACTTTTCACCCTGTGAAGGATCAATCGGTTGGGCTGTGAAAATGGTGGAAGTCAGTCCAGTAAACCTCTGCTGTCTGTTGCCTCCCATTGTGATGGGAGTCTGAGGCATCTTGTGGACCAGGTGTAGCTCACAGTAGCATTTGCAAAATCACTGCTTTAGAGGTAGCTACTGACATCATCCCCCAGACATAACGCAGACACAAGTGTACACAGCTTACCATGTGTTTCATTGGACATGGTGGGGGGTGTATTAGCTTAGATCTTTATTTTAATAAGTCAGGGGATATAGGAGGTAAATTGAGAAGGCTCTCTTGTTTATGAGACTGACGGGGACAGCTCATCTGTCTTAAACTACATGTACGGATGTTGTATCCATGCGGTGCAGAAGAACAATTTGAGTGTTCCCTGTGCTATAGTCACTGCAACTTGGGGGATAGTGTAGAAATATTAACACACCCACCTGTTTCTCTAAAAGTGAATTGAGCTTGACTGAGGATGCATGCTTGCATATTTTGAGTGGATCTCTTGTGTGTTTCATGGAAGATCCCCCCCCCCCCCCTTCTAAGATGGCTGCAGTCTACTGCTGCTCTAAGCTAGAGATTGCAAGAGGTGAGACTGAGATGCTTCTGCCGCCATAGGCGTTCCAAGTCTCTGCCAAGTACTTCCTCAACCTGGTGTCATAAATGTACCACTTGCCCCCCCGTTTCTGAAGTTCTATATCCAGAGGTGTTTGTTTGCCAAATGATGGTCATAAAGTACATAAAGGTTTGCCTTTGTTTGATATCCACCGTGCACTGTAAGTGAATGCACATGTCTCAGCCAGGGGCAATTCAAGTAGATCTTGCAACTTAGCAGGTATGTCTGTGCACTTGCTATTTCCCTTTCTCTATGAAGAGGCAGAGAAATGTCCTCTATATGCACACATCCACCTGCTACTCAGTCAGTGTTTACTTCTGTGGCTTCGCACTCTGACCCTACCCCGTCCACTTGTTTGGCACCCCATCAAACCACAAACTGGCCCAGGAGAGGAAGCTCTTGGGTGGGAGGCTTGTTGCCAGCCGCTGCACTGACTTAGGGTCCAGAAAGGGGAGGGATTCATTTAGTTGGTTGCAGCCAGCCGCTGCACTGACTTAAGGCATCCGCATGCTTCCCACCCGAAACAGTTTGTGCATATATTATGACATTTTGTGACGTTTTTGTGTTCGGCAAGTTTTTTTTTTAGCTGTTTGTGCACACCACATTTTTTTTCATGAGGCAAGCTGAAGTCCCCTTTGTCGGTGATTGGTCAACAGTACGGATTCTTCAATAAAGTGTTTGTCATTCAACGAGAGACGACTTGTTTTCATGCACGTTTTTTCACTTGCAAAATACTGCAACATCTTAGTTAGATGTAAAATTGCATGACTAAGACCACCTTGGCAAAAACATCAAAGGGAATCATAGATTTCTTGAGTTATATTAAATTAATTCAGACCATTTTGAGGAAGTGTATAGTGGCTAAGGTCTTTTTAAAGGAGCATGCTAGGCACAGACCTTCACCTAGCCAGGTTTTGCTAGGAGCAAACGGAACATAGTATGCAGACGCTGTTAGGGTCCAGAAAGAGGAGGGAGCCATTATTTTTAATTTTTTTAGATGGAGTTATTTCTCTTTCCAGAATTAATTGTTGCACCTACATTTTGAAGGAGGTTAGAGCTTTGTTAGTGAGCTTGCAATGTCAAGGGGCACAAGTGCATTTTTTTGCTACTGCTCTTAATGTACACCTCAGGATATCCCACTTACTCTGCCCTCTCTTTCCTCTTACCCCCTCCCAGATTTCGGTTCACTCTTTGACCTGGAGCACGACCTCCCCGACGAGCTCATCAACTCGTCGGAGCTGGGCCTGGTCAACGGAGGGGACCTCAGCCAGCTGCACACCAGCCTGGTAGGAGGAATGGGAGGAGGCCAGGACGCTGCTGCCAAACACAAACAGCTCTCGGAGCTTCTCCGGGCTGGAGCGCTGCCACCCTCGGGTCAACAGGGAGCCACCAACAGCCCCGGTGGCTCCATGGGACTCCTGGGCAGCATGAATGCCTCCCCTGGGCCCCAGAGTATGGGCCCCCAGGGGCAGCACACCTCACCCCAGCAGGCTGGCATGATGCAGCAGGCGGGCATGGTGGGTGGACTGAACAGGGCCATGATGGGGGCCCAGAAGGGCAACGGACAGCAGCAAGGGTCCATGCCCCAGGGCATGATGGGAGGCCAGGTGATGAATGGCTCGCCCCGAATGGGTTACCAGGTCAACCCAGGCATGGGAAGTAACAGTAACCTGCTGGCAGAAACCCTGCAGCAGCAGGGGGGGCAGCAAATGGGGGCAGGGGGTCAGGCTGGGATGAGGCCACAGCAACCTGGAGCACAGAACAAGGTAAGACCTGTTAATTGTTTTGTAGATGGACTTGTGTTCATAAATGTCTACAGGAGCAGGATCCTCTTTTACACATATTGACGTTACTGCACTTTTGCTCTGTGCTGGTCTTGGTGTTCAGTACATCTGGCTATGCTAGCTGTCTTGACAACAGGGAGATGCTATGTTTAATATGTCATTAGATGGTTTCAAGATTGCTCTGAATGAACATTAATTGACCAGAATCGAGAAGAGTATTTAGTGTGTGAACCGTGAAGTGCCTCTTTCGGAACCGATCAAGTATGTCTGACGGCAGCAGAGCAGATTCATCAACCTTTAACCTTTAACCCTGTTATTGTGTATCCCAGCTATCATGTTGCCATAGGCTCATTTTAAATACGCACTTCACATTGCTATGAAAATAATTGGATCAGTATGTCGGTGCTTTTCAGTTTAAATGCTTGTTTGTTGGTGCTGTAAATATGACAATCCAATCGGTTGTCAGAGCTGTTTTCACGAGGGCCGGGGATTGCTGGGTGCAGTGGATGCTGTCATGTTCAGGCTGATGTTGCCTTGCTTAACACCTCCAGAGCTGTAGACTGGCTGAGGCTAAAAGCACAAACCATCAGTGCGTGTTCTCTTTTAGTGTTTGGGCAGCTAAGAGCATAGATGTTCGTTGTCAGTTGGGCAGTGTCTACATGCGTTTCCATAAGGTGTCTAAAACAGTGGGGAGTAAGAAGGGTGCAGACTTACAGCCGTAAAGTTCCATCCAAAACGATCCTGATGGGACCCAGCTGAGCAGTGACCAGCTTATTTATTTGTTGGCCGTATCTGTCTTTTCTTGGAAGTAGTTCATTACATTCCTTTAGGCTGAAGATATTTTGTAAGGATAAGGGTTAAACAGATGATGGAAAGCTGCTGGAGTAAGAGCTGATTTGGCGTTTCTCCCCCTTAGCAAGCAGCTGTTCTGTCATTGTCACCCCTAGAACACTATTGTATTCAGCAGTGCTTGGTGTTTGTGTGAAAATGCTAGGAAAATTCACGCTATTTTGTTGAATTATATTTTTGTAAATATGTCAGCGTTAATGCTTTGTTAACAAACTCCGTGAATAAGACCGGACTGACTACTGCTCAAAGCAGTGTAATGCCTAATGGTCCAGAGATTGAACTCTAATATTTATCTGTCAACAAATTATCTCAGGTTGCTAGTGATTTTAAAGTTAATGAAGCTTCATTAGTTTCGTTTAATCCGCTCTAAAAAATAAATCTGGCAATTATTTATTTTTGTCCAATAAAGAACCAGGAACATGAGTGTAAACTAGATCTCACTCACCTAGCATTCCCTTAATTTCTCCCCATCTCTTCCTCTGCCCCCCCTGTCTCTCTCTCTCTCTCTCTCTCTCAGATGAATATGATGGCTAATGCGGGCCCCTATGGTGGTCCGTACGGTCAGTCAGTAGGCCAGGGTCTGGGTGGTGCTGGGCTGTGCCCACAGCACCAGAACAAGGCTGGTCTGGCCAACAGCCTGGCCCAGTTCAACCTGGACAAGAAGACACCTATACAGGGCATGGCTGGGATGGTGAGGGCATGCTCCTTCTGACTTCTGTCTTTTTCTGTTCTTCTTATTTTAGTGAAAAATATAGGGCCGGGACAATACCAGTATTGTGATACTTGTTTGTATCGCGACAAGGGGGAAAAAAACACAAAGTGGATTTAACTTCTTTAGGAAAACAGCCCTAATGTTGGAAACAAACATCATTATGTTGTCATCCAGAGTCACATGTATTTATTTTCCACGCTTTAGCACACAATATTTGACATACAGCAGGTTTTTAAAGAACTAAAGAGTTTGGTCTGCTTCGTGTTTTCATTTTTGCCATGGAAAAAACATTGCAATACTGGTATCGTCAGTCCTACTAAAATACTAGATTAAAGACCCTCTGGACTTAAGTGGTAATCAACTCACAACCCACTACTCTTAGTTCGGCCCATCCCACCTTGTCAACTTGATCTCCCTTTTTAAAGGCCCTCCCTTGTCTTTAATCCTCCATACAGCCCCTCTATCCCAGCCATCTTCCTTCTATATCCCCCTATCCCCTCTGGTTAACTCACTCTCTTTTTGCTCTGTGTCATCAGGCCTCACAGCAGGCCTCGGCAGTAGGGCCAGTGTCGGTGGGTGGAGCGGTGGTTGGAGCCGGGGCCCAGGCTGGCCTTGGTACTGTGGCAACAGGTCCGGGGGCAGCGCCCCCCACGGCCGACCCGGAGAAGCGCAAGTTGATTCAGCAGCAGCTGGTGCTCCTGCTCCACGCCCACAAGTGCCAGCGGCGGGAGCAGGCCAACGGGGAGGTGCGCCAGTGCAGCCTGCCCCACTGCCGCACCATGAAGAATGTCCTCAACCACATGACCCACTGCCAGGCTGGCAAGTCCTGCCAGGGTGAGTTGGTAGTCCTTTTCAATACTGCTATTTTTGGTTTGTTAATATTCTGAAGTGGTTCCACTCTCTCCTAGAGGAAGTAGAGGAAGCCACTTTAGACTATTGAGATGCAT
This sequence comes from Oncorhynchus nerka, assembly GCF_034236695.1. Taxonomy (NCBI): domain Eukaryota; kingdom Metazoa; phylum Chordata; class Actinopteri; order Salmoniformes; family Salmonidae; genus Oncorhynchus; species Oncorhynchus nerka. The sequence goes on along the minus strand of NC_088416.1, from coordinate 29,174,930 downwards.
CCTTCCTCTTGGTTTGAGATTTATTGAATTCATGTTTCTGTAGGTTGCTTTTCAGCAATCAGGCCTGCTCTGGGGTTTCCCTTGTTTTTACAGTTAGATTTCCCGCCTTACTGCTGACATTAGGTCTTTACTGGGACACTGTCATTGTGTTGCGCTGTCAGTTGTCTCAAGTTCTCTCCTTCTTTCTCTCTCTTCCCCCTCAGTGGCACACTGTGCCTCGTCGCGACAGATCATCTCTCACTGGAAGAACTGTACTCGGCACGACTGTCCTGTCTGCCTGCCGCTAAAGAACGCTGGAGACAAAAGGAACCAGCAATGTGAGTGTGGTTTGTATTGAGCTATGTGTCCGTCCTCTGCATTGTGATGTACTACGTGTGTTTGAACCAAGATGGCTATTTGTTCAACATCGGTTCCTTTCAACATCGGTTCCCATCAATTTGATTATCTCTCCCTCACTACTTTCCCTCTCCTCTACCTCCATCTCCACAGCTCTACTAAGCAGTGCTGTGGTTGGCCTGGGCAACTCATTAGGGGCAGTGCCAGGGGGTCAGCCCAGCACCCCTAACCTCACCCCGCCCAGCCAGATCGACCCCAGCTCCATTGAGAGGGCCTACGCTGCCCTGGGCCTCACCTACCAGGGCAACCAGATGCCCCAGCAACCGCCTCAGTCCAACCTGCCCCACCAGCCTGGCATGAGGTCGCTAAACGCCATGGGTGAGTGGGCATGGACTCCTCAAAACAGTGTTGAGGAAGAGTCTAGAAAAATGAACAACAACCAGGGGCAGTGTAGCAGACTTCTTAGTTTAGTCATTGATTGAGCAGGAGAACATTTTTAAAGTGAATGGTTGTGATTCCGAGGAAAGGAACTGCTTTGAACCTGTCCTCTCTATATCTGCCCCTGTAGGAGGGAACCCCATGGGGATGAATGGAGGGGTGGGGGTGCAGCCCCCCAATCAGTCCAACCTGCTACCAGATGCCATGCTTCACAACAATATGAATGTGCAAAGGTACAACAACACACTCATACCCTCCCCCTGAAATCAAATATTATTTGTCACTTGTGCCGAATACAGCAGGGGTAGACCTTACCGTGAAATGCTTACTTACAAGCTCTTAACCAACAATCTAGTTCAAGAAATGGCGTTAAGAAAGTATTTACTAAATTAACTTAAGTAAAAAAAGAAAAGGAAAAAAAATAAATCTAGTCAATCAAAAAGTAACACAAGAAATGTACATAACTGTAATGAGGCTAAATACAGGGGGTACCGGTACTAAGTCAATGTGCGAGGGTACAGGTTAATCGAGGTAAGAACTCCCTATTCTTGGAATTCAATACTGATTTTTATGGTCCTGCCAGCTCTAAAGACTCAAAACATTATTCTACACAGCAACACTCACAAGTTCACAAAGTTACTTAATTGACTACATTGAGCAAAATTATAGCTTCCAGCTTGTCGTTTCTGTCCCTCTCTCTTCATCTCTCAGTTTGATGAACGACGGCAGCCTGGGCTCCATGCCCATGGCGACCCCTCCCTCAGCCGCGGGCATGAGGAAGAACTGGCACGAGGACATCACCCAGGACCTGCGCAACCACCTCGTCCACAAGCTGTGAGTCTGCCCTGACTGCACCAGAGTCACAGAGGGAGACACGTAGGCCACTGCAGTTTTAACGAAAAAGTGTTCTTCTGCTGTTGCTATTAGACGAGTACTCTGTATATGTGACTCTGGACTGCACCCACACCACACAATTATGGTTCATTGCAGGCTGTCAGTGTCTTTTGGCTTATCTCTCTGTATCTCTTTATCCGTCTGCTGGGTGAGCAGTGTGCAGGCCATCTTCCCCACCCCGGACCCGGCTGCGCTGAAGGACCGGCGGATGGAGAACCTGGTGGCTTACGCTCGTAAAGTAGAGGGGGACATGTACGAGTCGGCCAACAGCAGGGTGAGAACTGACTCCTCAATGTTGTGGGTGAAGACTGGTATTACAGTAGTATACCAGGAAGTTTAAATCACCGTGTTCAATAACTGACCACAACAAGTAATGGCGGACTAGAGGGTGTATATACATTTACTGAATTTCCTAAATCGCTACCAGGCGGAGTACTACCACCTCCTGGCTGAGAAGATCTATAAAATCCAGAAGGAACTGGAGGAGAAGCGGCGGACGCGGTTACAGAAGCAGGGCATGATGCCCACGCAACCCGGCATGCCCCCCTCAGGCCTGCCACAGGGACCCCTTGGCATGGGCCCCGGACAGCCGTCCAGTGAGTAGACACTTTAAACACACACACACACATTTGACAACATAGGTGTGATTAGCACTGCTTGATCCCAATTGCATGGCTCTATTTACTTCAATAGCTAGATTTCCATCCAATGGGCTACAGATTTCCAAAAATCTGCATTAAAAACTAAATGAGCATTCTCCCAGCAGAGGTGGGTGTCCATTAAACTTATTTTATTCCTCGTGTTTTTTTTAGTTGTATTCTTTTTTGAAACTCTATCATTGGGAAGGGCTTGTAAAGCAGTCACTTCACTGTAAGGTCTATACTCGTTGTATTCGGCGCATGTGACAAATAAAAATTGATGCGTGTGTAATGACAGAGTGCATATAAAAATGTAAAAAATGCGGTTAATTCTCAGGTACTGTATCTAGTAGCAGAAGTTTAATGTGTTTCAATCACATTTTCAACACTACTGATGGTTTTGTCACACAAACTGTTAATTCGACAAGTGTGCTGGTAAAGTGGACAGGGTTGTATGATATGAATGAGAACAAGATCCTTTTATTTAATAATTGGCAGCCAAGCACTAATCATCATGTCACCAACATTCAAATAATGGCCTACTGTCAATATTTGGGGGGGAAATTTGCATGATCACCGTGCACTTAACCACCATGTGAAGTTCATCATAGCTTGTTTAATCTGCCTATAAACTCTTCATGCTTTTCCACGTCGTGGTGGTAGGCCTACAATGTAACATATCATTGCGTGACTCCCAAGTTTACTTCGATATGATGGTTGTTATTAGAGGTCGACCGATTTAATTGGCATGGCGATTTAGTTAGGGGTCGATTTCAAGTTTTCATAAGTCGGTAATCTGCATTTTTGGACGCCGATTACATTGCATTCCACGAGGAACCTGCATTGCAGGCTTACCACTTGTTACACAAGTGCAGCAAGGAGCCAAGGTAAGTTACTAGCTAGCATTAAACTTATCTTAGAAAAAAAACAATCAATCTTCACATAGTCACCAGTTAACTACACATAGTTGATGATATTACTAGGTTAACTAGCTTGTCCTGCGTTGCATATAATCACAGCCTACTTTGCCAAACGGGTGACGATTTAACAAAAGTGCATTTGTGAAAAAAGCACAATTGTTGCACGAATGTACCTAACCATAAACCTTTTTTGCCTTTCTTAAAATCAATACACAGAAGTATATTTTTTTTAAACCTGCATATTTAGTTAAAAAAAAATCATGTTAGTTTCATGGGGCGGCAGGGTAGCCTAGTGGTTAGAGCGTGTGACTAGTAACCGGAAGGTTGCGAGTTCAAACCCCCGAGCTGACAAGGTACAAATCTGTCGTTCTGCCCCTGAACAGGCAGTTAACCCACTGTTCCTAGGCCGTCATTGAAAATAAGAATTTGTTCTTAACTGACTTGCCTGGTTAAATAAAGGTAAAATAAATAAAAAAATAAAAAAAATACTTCCTATAATAACTGCAACCTAATATTTCTTTCTTTACTGGGAATATTGAGCCACCAGCTTTCATGTGTTCTGAGCAAGGAACTTAAACGTTAGCTTTTTTACATGGCACATATTGCACTTTTACTTTCTTCTCCAACACCTGTATTTTTGCATTATTTAAACCAAATTGAGCATGTTTCATTATTTATTTGAGACTAAATAGATTTGATTTATGTATTATATTAAGTTAAAATAAGTATTCATTGTTCATTCAGTATTGTTGAAATTGTTATTTCTTTTCTATCTATATAGAAAATCAGCATGGGCTTTTTTTGGTCCTCCAATAATCAGTATCGACATTGGAAAATCATAATCGATCGACCTCTAGTTATTATATCACTATTTCTGCCGCAATTGTCGCATAATCAGTTATCCACCCTTGTCTAGCGTATTTTGTTTTTGGACATGAGGACATTTTACCGACACGTTTCCTGTTTCCATTAGGCCATCAGGTAATTCATCCGCATTAAATGATTGGATGGAAACCTGGTTACTGAAGCCATCGATGCAAAGCTAATGAATGAGTTTCTCTTCACTCTCAGATGGTTCTCATGCTGACCCCTCCATGGTTCGACCCACCGGACCCAATCAGATGGTGAACAGGATGCACAACCCTGCAGGTAAGTTGTTCCTACAGTCATGCATGCTCAGCTCAGTTTGCTGCTTGGCACAACCCGAACCAGTCTGAAGGGTGGACATATAATGGTGGCTAATGTGTGTTACTGGTTTGCTCTCTCTCGTCTGTCTAAGGCATTAATCAGTTTGGACAAATGGGTATGCAGTCATTAGGTCAGAGGTCAACGCCTCCCCTCCCACTTGGTGGACCTCTAAATCAGGTTAGTCGCCCTCTCTCATTCCCAATGTCCAAATGAAGTTGGAAAGAACTGCATTCAATATTGATTGAAATGGATTATATTTCAACATTCCAATCACAGTGACTATAGAAAATAACCATGGTCTCATTAGAATAATTTATCTTGTTCGGTCTCACTCAGATGGGTATGGGGCCAACGCGGATGGGGCAGCCCATGGTGGCCCAGAACCAGTACCTCCCTCCTGGTCAGTTCCCTGGGTCCAGTCCTGGCCTCGGGGCTGGCCCAGTCGGCATGAACCATCCAGGGCCACAAGGAGGTGTGACACAGGTAAATAGAAACTGGAACCAATGCTGTAAGTAAAGGGTGACAGTAAAAAGTAGTTGTTATATTTGATGTTTGGTATAGACTAACCGTCTCCTCCATGGTGTTTTCCAGCAGGCCCAGATGCCCACGCCGCCCTCGCTCCCGGTCAGCAGCCCTGCAGCCCAGCCAGGCTCAGTGGCAGGATCAGGGCCCTCCCAGGGCTCTATGGGGCCAGGCAGTGTAGGTGGAGGCCCTCCTTCCAACCTGCAACTGCCTAACTCCAACTCCTCTCAGCCCAACTCGCACCCGCACTGCCCCCCCATCCGACAGAACTCCCCTTCCCCGGCACGCAGCCTCACGCCAACCCCTCATCAGACGCCGCCTGGTCTGTCAGGCTCGCAAACCCCCCAGCCTCACACGCCCAACCCGCCCCAGGTTGCCGCTCCGCTCCCGCAGCAGCAGCTAGAGTCGTCACAACCAATGGGGCAAGGAATGAACTCGGAGAAGCCCAGTCAGCTCCAGCAGCAGACAAACGGTGGTGGAGCTTCTGGAGGCCTCCAGACGGGGCAGGCTCAGTCTGTGCCTACCCAGAATGCCCATGTTCCAACCCAGCTTCCGCAAACTCCAGTGAGTAGTTTTCCCCGTCTGGAGGACGTTTTCCCCTCACTAACTCCTCATGGTTGTCAGAAGTGCTGTTCTTTGGATTTCTAAGCTGATCCCTGGTCTCTGGCTATACCTCCATACGTCACGTCTCTGAGATTTCCCTCTTTGCCTGGACAGACACCATAGTCATTCTCTTGCTATCCATTCTTTGTTGGTCTAAGTCTCTGGCTGTTTACTCTTTTCACCATTTTTTTTTGTCTGGATCTGTTATTCATTTTTATTTCCGTTAACTTTTCTTTCTCTGTCCTCCCAGCTGTCTCAGAAGTCTTCTCTGACGGCAGACGGCCAGGCTTCCACTCCGGCCTCGGTGAGCAGCGTGGACCCTAGCTCCCAGCTGACCTCGTCGGACGCCCCCGCCCCAGCTGAGCCAAAGTTGGAGGTGAAACAGCAGGACGATGAGGATGCCGAGGACCAGGGAGAGGGGAAGGCGTCTGGGAAGATGGGCAAGGGACAGGCAGACATCAAGTCAGAGGAGAAACCTGAGGTGAGGCTTCCAGTTTTTCTAAGGCAGGGGTCCAAAAGCAAAAGACAGTGCTAGCTAGCCAGCGCGGTGAAGATTATTTTACACACAGCTAACAGATTTTATTACATTCAGGATGATGTCTGGAAATGTGTATAGGATATTGAACATGATGTCCCCTCTCAGATTAAGAAGGAGAAGCCTTCAGGCGACGGATGCAAGGGCGAGCCTATGGACACATCGTCATCGGCAGCAACGCTGAAGATGGAGGACAGAGACAGGAAGCCAGAGGTGAAGACTGAGCCCAAGGACGAAGAGGAGAGGTCGGGGGCATCGGGTACGCACAGCTCCCCGCCAGCGCTCAGAACAAGAGGAAAAGTAAGATCCCCACCCCTTACTCTTTCCTCTCTTCTTCAAAGGAGCAATGTACCTGTCCTGATCTTCATATGCAAGCATTCCTCAACATTTGTTTCGGACATAAGTCAGACATGGTGTATAGATCTAGGCTATGAATCTTTGAAGCTAAGTGTGTGTTCACCTGTAAACAGCCTAATCAAAAACTATTTTTCCCATCTTTCTTGCTCCTCCTTTTCCACTACTTGCACTGCCAACATCCCCACTTCCTCTCCTCTGTCGCTCCCTCTCTCCTCCTCTTTCCACTACCCCAGTCTTTAAGCCTGAGGAGCTGCGTCAGGCTCTGATGCCCACCCTGGAGGCCTTGTACCGCCAAGACCCTGAGTCTCTGCCCTTCCGCCAACCGGTGGACCCCCAGTTACTGGGAATACCCGTACGTATTCGAACTAGTAACAAAACTAACCTGGTAAGGGACTGCGCTGGCTTCCATTTTTGCTTCCCTCTTAAAAACGTTCTTACCGTTCTTTTTAGTTCATTTTTCTCTCATCTCTTTTTCTTTCATCCCTCTTCATCCTTACCACTGCCACATGTGTGCAAGAGTGGGCTGAGGGAGTGACTGTTGGCAAGGGGAGTTGTAGCGATACTGTGTGTGTGTTAGAGAAAGCTGTCTCAATCCTGAATTTGAGTGTTATGTCTTTGCTCAGGTAGAGTATACTATACATCAAACATAGGTCAGTTGGTTTTTACTCTAGGTTCTTGGGTAGGTGCCTGTGTGTATATGTCAGTGTGTGTGTCAGCTCATGCTTGCTTCTCTCTACTTCTCTTACACCACAAAACAAATGTACATTTTTGAAAAAACTTGTTTTGCTTGTAAACCAAGTCAACATAAATCAATAAGTCTGTCAGTAATATTTAAGAGATGCAAATTTAAACCTTTCTGTCTGTTGGAATTTAACGAAAATATTTTGGGATTGGTTTCTACCGGTCAGTTTTGATTTAAGATCAACACTTGAGAGGTGGTTTGGCCCTGGCCATGAATGTTAGACCCCTGGGCCTTGTTAATGGCGGCTTGTGTTTGTGCCTTTCATCAGACTTCAAAAGGCTTAAAATAAGCTGCCATTTTATCAGTGGCACATCACCGTTCTGCATTTAAAGTAACCTGCCCTAAAAGGGAAATTTACTAGTCAAAAACGTTCATAGCCCATTATTTTATTTTATTCTTTCAACTGCTTTCTTTTAATTGCATTTTTTTCAATGCTTTTACAATTCTACTTTGGATATGATTTAGCATTACATTTTTTTTCTCCCACATATGCCTATTCATAGTAGAAGCTTTCTAGACAGTTCCTCGCCAGTAATCAGTATTGTTGAAGTTGATTGTGAGTTATGTGAAGAGTTGTGCCAATGCCTGTATGCAGCAGTAGTGTGACTCAGATAATGCTAATAGCTAGCAAATCAAATATCTCAGACCTCCTATTGAACACCTGTGAAGAGATAGATACCCAGGCAATGCCTGGCACTAAATACAATAATTGTTTGTACGCCATTGTACACAGGCAGACCAATTCTGATATTTTTGCCCAATTATTGGCAGAGGAGCTGATCGGTCAGAAGACCAATTAGTAGAAAAAGATCAGCACTATAGGCTGACTGTAAATGCAGCCTGAGGGGGACTTGATATCATATGGTCCTCACCATAGTTTTAACTCTCCTCAAGCAGTGCTAGGGCACACTTACTCCATTCTCAGAGGTCATTGGCACACTTCTCCTCAGTAACCCTCAATAGCCCCAGTGATGCACCTGACCCCAGAACACCACCTGGGTATTCAGCATGGACACTCAACCAGGCTCAGGAACAGCTCAAATAACCAGCAAAACCACACTTTTATGAGTGCAAGGATTTATCGATCCACAATGGGATTATCACATCTCAATTTCTAATACACTCATAGAAACAGCACTCATAGTTGTTGTAATTGAGCTCAGATGAATGGAATGCAGCATACTATGTGCCATGTGTTCATGCATCACAGGCTGTTGTGTCCTCTGTTTGTCAAAGTGAAGGGTCTCATTTCCTGTTTGTGTTTCCCTGGAGACGGAGAGAGATCCTTTGCTTTGCCCCTTTGTCTCAGTGCTCTTGGCTTTGACTGTGCCGTGTTGCCAACCTCCATGCTGCCAGTTTACCAGCGTGTGTTGTTACTGCCTGACTGTTACTGCTCTGTTCACCTCAGCTTTGCACCCTGACTCATGCCCTGAAGATGCTCTCCTTCAGGAGAGTCTGTAGAGGAGGAAGCGGTTGCACTGGAACCGTCTCACTGCTTGAAAAACAAACACACATTTACACTGCACAACAGGTGCTTTTCCTGTCGTTTCTGATAACTGTTGGATGTAAAAGTTGGTCTGCCTTCAGAGTTCTAATCTAGCCTTGATTTGAGGAGAAGTTTGAATTTGGGCAGAATGGGAGGGGACAAGCCTGGCCACCCCAGTGTCCTTCCTTGGCCTGTTCCCCATTTAATGTAGAAATGGTGCAAAGTTTGAGTGGTGAAGGGGAGAAGCTGTCATGTCTCTCTGTGTGCATGTGAACCTCTCTGCAGCTGTCAACATTGTCCCCTGCACCCTCTTCTCTCCCCCGCTCTGGTTCCACCTGGATGTCCACCACAACTTCTGCTACTTCATCGATGACCACATCCCTTTTCTCCCCACCTTCCTTTCCGGGCTGAACCGTACCCTCGCTGACACCTGGACTTGATCCCCTCCAGGACTACTTTGACATTGTAAAGAACCCCATAGACCTGTCGACGATAAAGCGTAAGCTGGACACGGGACAGTACCAGGAGCCCTGGCAATATGTGGATGACATCTGGCTCATGTTTAACAATGCCTGGCTGTACAACCGCAAGACTTCCCGCGTCTATAAGTACTGCTCCAAGCTGGCCGAGGTGTTCGAAGCTGAAATCGACCCGGTCATGCAGGGCCTGGGCTACTGCTGCGGGAGGAAGGTGAGTGGAAGTGTGTGTAAATGGATGTGTGTAACATCAGTCATTGAAGCCAGCTTTCACCTTTTCTCCTTACCACTGCCTGTTAAACATACTATCGTACAAAATCATTTGGTTCCTGGATAAGTATTTTTCAGTACATAGACTATCTCTTACTATGTCCTTTTATGTTTGCAGCTTGAGTTTTCCCCTCAAACTCTATGCTGCTATGGGAAACAGTTATGCACCATCCCGCGCGACGCTGCTTATTTTAGCTACCAGAACAGGTAAGGGGCGTACAGAAGCACAAACATACTCAGACACTGAAAGGAGCAGGGTCATTCATACCCTCAAGTGTTCTCTCTCTCACACACATGCACACAAGTCATGTTTTCTGCATATTTTATATAAATCTACATTTCACAAATCTACTTGAGTGATTGTCTTATTGTGATGTTATTGTGCATGCTGATATTCTCTGCAATATAGCATTGTTCAATCACAGATGAGTTAAGTTTTAATTTGCTTTAAATGGTTACACCCTGCCACCATTTTCATCTTCATCCTTCACCAATTTAATTTTCCCTTTTGACATTTACAAAGTGGGTGCCCTGTTTTGAGATGATTTTGAAAACGACACTTTTCCACTAGTCTACTTAGAATGCATAGAGAAATGTATTGATCAATTACAGGTAAGTAATTGAATCAAACTGATAATTGGCAAATAGATAGATAATTCCTTTTGGACACAGTACTTCAAATAAGACTCAGGGCGATATTGCCACACAGCTGTAGTGAACACTTTGATCTGCAGAACATTTCAGTGAACAAAGCTGTGGAGCTGATTGGCTTGATTCATTTCACTGTGAGGACAGAATCACTATAGTGTAGTTACATTAGGGCAACATGGTATTAACAACCTCGCTAGATGTCTGATAATTCCTTTCCAACACGAGAAAGGGACCCTCTTTATAAATGGAGCAGAAGGATGATCGGTCGCTGTTGCACTACCACTTGCTTTTCCTCATCCACACTGTTTTTTGACCCCCCCTTTGTTACTGTGCTAACTTAAAGGGATACTATGGGATTTTGGCAGATGAACTTGTGGATACCATTTTATGTTTGTCCAGTGTGAAGGAAGTTAGGGAGATTTTCATGAGGTAATGCTAACTAGCATTAGCACAATTACCCAGTTTCTTCCAGTCATTGCTCTAACGCTAGTTAGCAATTGCGCTAGTTTATCTTCCTTAAAACCGCACTGAGTCATAAAAATGTTATCCACGAGTTCATTGGGGAAGTAGATAAAGGGCCTCACTTCCAAAATCTCGGAGTATCCCTTTAATGATGTTTTTGTCCACTGACTGTCTGTGACACTAATCTGTGCTTTGCATTGGATCTCTGTCCTCGTTGGATGTTATGTTCTCCACGTCCCTCACTCTTCCCATCCTATTCATCCCTCCATCGTCCTCGTCTGACCTGTAACGATTTATTTCACGCTTTTTTAATATTCATTTTGCCCTCCCTTCCCCCATCTCTTCCCTTCTCTCCCTCCTTTTTTAACGCTTGTGATGTCTGCATTGGCCTGCTTTGGTGTGACCAATCATCCACTCCAAAATTTAACTGCAAAATCAAAACACCTGCCCACACAAAAACCCTGCATCATGATTGGCTGCTACCTGGCGACGACCTTGCCCTCTGCTCTTCTCCTGGCCTGTCCTGCCCTGCCCTGATTGGTGACTGCTTCCTCGTGCCTTCTCTGTGATTGGCTGTGCGGTTGGCGAACGGTGTAGTTCACCACAATTTGGGCTTCTTGCTGACAGGTACCACTTCTGTGAGAAGTGTTTCAACGAAATCCAGGGCGAGTGCGTGTCCCTGGGGGATGATCCTTCTCAGCCTCAGACGTGAGTACCAGCCTCTCCACCCCTCCTAAACCCCCCACCATGTTAATACTGACATGGTTCTTCTATTGCTCATTTTGATGACATGTAAATATTGTTTGGTTCCTTTTGATTTAGAAATACTCTCTATCAATGCGATTGAGAAATGTTTAAGCTCTTCTCTTTCTCCCCATCACTGAATACCTTCTCAGTCTCTCCCTTAGTGAAATAGTCTAACTTTTAAAAATCAAATGCATTTCTCTCTCCTCTACCTCTTAAGGCAGCAGTTCACCTCAACTGCCGTCTCCATCCTTTTACTTGATTTCTGCCTCTTCTCAGCTAAAACCCCAACATACTGAGGGCTCCTAATGTTCTGGAAGTGTTAGATGATGTTTTGAAATGGCTGAGTCCTAGCCTGTATAAAGCCGGAGCCTGCTCTTATTGCTTGTGACTTCTTTATGGCTGTAATATAGTACATTGCATTTCTGGCCCAGTGATTGGCTTGAGTCTGTTCTTACCTCCCACACTCCTGGGCCTCTCTCCCTCTTCTTCACAGGTCCATCAGCAAAGATCAGTTTCAGAGGAAGAAGAATGACACGCTCGACCCAGAATGGTACCTACTCTTTTTCCCCTTTACATTTGATCTGTACGTGGTGTCAAACCATATGTTTTCCATGTGGCACATTTGCATAAACTTTAGATACTGTGAAATATTTGTTAACTGTAATATTTCATATTGACTGTGTTTTAGTCAGTTACCCTAGGGCCTGTTTAGGTTATCGTCATGGCCTTTGTGTTTTGAAATGTTCTGCTAATAATGACTATTTCCGTGTGTGACACATGGTATCAATAACCCGTGACTCTCTATCCACCTCTCTCTTTTCTGTAGGCTTGTGGAATGTACCGACTGCGGGCGTAAAATGCACCAAATCTGTGTCCTGCATAATGACACCATATGGCCGGCAGGGTGAGCCAACTTGTGTACACATTCTGTACATCTTACGTGAATGAGACTGTTAGAACTGTGAAACCGCCCACTTTATTCCAAGGTGCAGTTCCAGGTTCAATCTTGCCGTGGTTGTGTTGCCCGTTTGCCATCATGACCCTCAGCAATACCTTACATCATTCATTGCTGCCAACTTCTACAGTTGGGCAAAGAAGTGAAGCTGAAGGCCACTGAGATATGATAAATAACAATTGCATGTATGATGTATTTGAAGTAAAGCGCGTTCCTTTTCCTCTCCACAGCTTTGTATGTGACAGCTGCCTTAAGAAGGCCAATAAGACGCGGAAAGAGAACAAATACGCGGCCAGAAGTAAGTGGAGTAAGTGACAAACGGGGGGGCGCTCATCTACCGTCATCTTCATCGGGGTGTCTGTCTCCCTTCCCCTCTCCAGTCGCTCAGCCGTTTCTTTCCTGTGTTCTCTTTATCCCTCTTCTCCTTTGGTGCTGTTACTGACGCATACCAATTTCCTAAACGCACATCCCACAAGTATAACACCATACTTTCATGTGAAGAGCAAACACACTATTTACTTTTTCCCCCTTCAAATCTTTGTTTAAATTTATGATTTGGTGCACTGTTTTTTCCAAATAATTTTCTTCTTTCCTCTGGTTTAATTCCCTAAATAATTTTCTTCTTTCCTCTGGTTTAATTCCCTATGCCCTGATACACTACTCGAGAGGACGAGTGTTCCAGTTAACACACATTCTACCTTTTTTCCATTCTACTTTCTTCCATGACCCAACCCTTTCGTATCTCCCCCTCCCTCCCCAGTGAAAATGTTATATGTAACCAACCCTATTTTTTTTATTTCAGAAGCCAGTCCTCAGACAATAGTTGCCGCTGCCAGTCTGCTGCAGCTTTGTGGTTCGATTACACTCTTATCCCAGGCCTGTACACACTGAAGGCCATGGCAAAACATTGTCATTTAGGGGTTCTGGGCTTATAGTTTGCTGTTTTTAAGGTTTGTGGGTCACCGAGGCAATCATGGACTTTTTTTTTATATATATCTTGTTGGAGCCTTATTTATGTCATCCTCTCACAAATCTCTTTTTCCTCAGTGGGTGTCCACTGTCCAGAAATCTACTTGAAATCATATTTTGGGTAAAAACAATTCAGTTTGCAATGGCATCGATACTCACGCTTTTCCCCCCGACTTTTTGACAGTTGTCCAGTTTTTGCGTGCCTACAATCCTTACCTCCCCCATCCCATTCTCCACACCCTCAATGAAGGCAGAGTTTTTAGGGAGCAAATTAAAAGGACCAACTGGCCTAGTCTCGTACAAGGACCTCAATGAAATATGTCTTGAATGGAAGAGGGGGAAATGTCCTTACATGGTGTCAGATCCAGTTTACACCTTGTCATCTCTTCTGATTTATTGAGTGCTCAGAGCAGAGGATTAGTCCAAGTCTCAGATATGCTGTTAGTTGCCAAATTGACAACGCTATCAGGGCATTTTAGACATTGATTGACAAAGTGCCTCAGACTGACTTCAGAGTCCTCTAGAAGCAGTCAGTGGTTGAGTTTATGCTTCTGACTTTTTTTAACTGTCAGATTAGAGCCCAGTGGTTCTTCTGTCTTTAATATCACCAGTGAAAATCTCTGCTCTGAGCTACTTAACAGACATAACCCCCATACACCCCCCCCCCCCAGACAGGTTGGCTTTAACTGAAACCATGTGACCTTTCCTCTAATTGCTATCACCCATTTCCTCTCTTCCTTCTGTCCTAAATTGTTTTATTATGTCTCCCTCCCTCTCACATTCTATTCTTTCCATACTTAATTTTCACAGGGCTCCCCCAAACTAAGCTGGGCAGCTTCCTAGAGGGGCGAGTGAATGACTACCTCAGGCGGCAGAACCATCCAGAGTCTGGTGATGTCACTATCCGTGTGGTCCATGTCTCCGACAAGGTGGTGGAAGTCAAGCCAGGCATGAAGTCCAGGTGAGAGTCTTGAGGGCACAGTGGGGTAGTGAATCTTTAATATGGAGTCAAATATAGACTACCAAGGAAGATGTCAAATTGATCCTAGCTTCAATGGACTCAAGGTTCATGTGGGCTTTCAATTAGTCCCATTTGTAGACTAGAGTTGAGACTTATCCTAATGTTATCTGTTTTCGTGAGACAGTGCCTATACAGTGTTTGTATGGGTGTGTCTACTTACGCTCTCCTTTAACTGATACAGGGTTTGTGTGGGTGTGTCTACTTACGCTCTCCTTTAACTGATACAGGTTTGTGTGGGTGTGTCTACTTACGCTCTCCTTTAACTGATACAGGGTTTGTGTGGGTGTGTCTACTTACGCTCTCCTTTAACTGATACAGGGTTTGTGTGGGTGTGTCTACTTACGCTCTCCTTTAACTGACACAGGGTTTGTGTGGGTGTGTCTACTTACGCTCTCCTTTAACTGATACAGGTTTGTGTGGGTGTGTCTACTTACGCTCTCCTTTAACTGATACAGGGTTTGTGTGGGTGTGTCTACTTACGCTCTCCTTTAACTGACACAGGGTTTGTGTGGGTGTGTCTACTTACGCTCTCCTTTAACTGATACAGGGTTTGTGTGGGTGTGTCACTTACGCTCTCCTTTAACTGATGCTCTCCTTTAACTGATACAGGGTTTGTGTGGGTGTGTCTACTTACGCTCTCCTTTAACTGATACAGGTTTGTGGACACCGGGGAGATGTCAGAGTCCTTTCCCTACAGGACGAAGGCGCTGTTTGCGTTCGAGGACATAGACGGGGCTGACGTCTGCTTCTTCGGCATGCATGTGCAGGAGTACGGTTCAGACAGCCCTCCGCCCAACCAGAGACGCGTGTATATCTCTTACCTGGACAGCGTGCACTTCTTCCAACCTCGACACCTCCGCACAGGCGTCTACCATGAGATACTCATAGGGTACCTGGAGTACGTCAAGAAGTTGGGGTAAGAGACAAGGCCCTTTTTTTTCTTTTTTACTAAGCTCAACCTATTAGTGGGTATAGACTCCTGAGAACACCACTCTAAACATAGTGTAATGATATGTACAACATTTCTAAAGGCTCTGTTGCAGATTTCATTCTACTTTACTGTTCTAATAAGATTCACTCTTTCCAGTTGCTGGTCTGATTCTTCAACTATTCCTCTCCCATGGCAGGTTTACAACAGGGCACATCTGGGCTTGTCCCCCAAGTGAAGGGGACGACTACATCTTCCACTGTCATCCTGTGGACCAGAAGATCCCCAAACCCAAGCGTCTACAGGAGTGGTACAAGAAGATGCTGGACAAGGCCGTAGCTGAGCGCATTGTGCATGACTACAAGGTGACTACAATCATTTTTGTTTTGTCAGACATTGCGCAGGCTGTGCCAGGCAGAAATCCAACTGCTTTCTTCTATGAGTTAATTGTATGCGTGGAGCCCCCCCCCCCCCCCTCCCTCCCCCCCTGACACTTCTTATTCATGCTCTGTTTCAGGACGTCTTCAAGCAGGCCACAGAGGACCGTCTCACCAGTGCCAACGAGCTACCATACTTTGAGGGGGACTTCTGGCCCAACGTGCTGGAGGAGAGCATCAAGGAGCTGGAGCAGGAGGAGGAAGAGAGGAAGAGGGAGGAGAACAGCACCTCCAGCGAGAGCGTAGATGTGAGTGTAAGGACTTCAATACAACAGGAGAGAGGGGAGTGTTTTTGTGAATATGTTACAGGATCTGGGGTGTGGGATATATTGGTGGTCCTCAATAATAACATGATAGGAGTAGCTGTTGTTAAAAAGTATTGCTTAGAGGATAGATATTGAACCGTTGCTAATTGGGTCAATTACGAGGCTGCTTCAGATTCAGTGCTTAATGGAATGTATTGGAGTCGATTTTAATCTGGTGTTCTCCACACACAGGCCCCGAAAAGTGACAGCAAGAATGCCAAAAAGAAGAACAGTAAGAAGACGAACAAGAACAGCAGCCTGATCCGAGCCAATAAGAAGAAACCGGGGATGCCCAATGTGTCCAATGACCTCTCCCAGAAGCTCTACGCTTGTATGGAGAAACACAAGGAGGTATTTGATGCTGTCGCCATCTTCTAAATAAAGCCACATACACAAACACATATTCTCAGTCCCAGTGCTCCTCCTTTCTTCTCTGCCCCATACAGGTGTTCTTTGTGATCCGTCTCATCGCCGGCCCCACTGCCAACTCCCTGCCCCCCATCACAGACCCGGACCCCCTAATGGCCTGCGACCTGATGGATGGGCGTGACGCCTTCCTGACGCTGGCCCGGGACAAGCACCTGGAGTTCTCCTCCCTGAGGAGAGCCAAGTGGAGTTCCATGTGCATGCTGGTGGAGCTACACAATCAGAGCCAGGACCGCTTCGTCTACACCTGCAACGAGTGCAAGGCCAGCGTGGAGACACGCTTCCACTGCACCGTCTGCGAGGACTACGACCTGTGTATCACCTGCTATAACACAAAGGGCCATGAACACAAGATGGAGAAGCTGGGCCTGGGCCTGGACGACGAGAGCAACAACGCAGCGGCCGCTGCCACTCAGAGCCCCGGGGACTCCCGCCGCCTCAGCATTCAGCGCTGCATCCAGTCCCTGGTCCACGCCTGCCAATGCCGCAATGCCAACTGCTCCCTGCCGTCCTGCCAGAAGATGAAGCGTGTGGTGCAGCACACCAAGGGATGCAAGCGCAAGACCAACGGTGGCTGCCCCATCTGCAAGCAACTCATTGCTCTGTGCTGCTACCATGCCAAGCACTGCCAGGAGAACAAGTGTCCCGTACCCTTCTGCCTCAACATCAAGCACAAGCTCCGCCAGCAGCAACTCCAGCACCGCCTCCAGCAGGCTCAGATGCTTCGGAGAAGGATGGCCAGCATGCAGAGGGTGGGCCAGCCTGCTTGCGGTGGAGGAGGACCTCCTGGGGGGCTGCCATCACCAGGTAACAATGGCACCACAGCCCCCAGTACACCCACATCAGGAGGCACCCAGCCCCCAACACCACAGACACCCACCCAGCCCAACATGCCTTCTGGGCCCCAGCCAGGGATGGGTGGTGGAGGAACTTTGCTGCTGCAGCAGCAAGGTGGGATGCCTCAGCAGCACCACCAGCTTCACCACCAGTTCCAGCAGATGCCAGGAGGAGGTGGGATGATGAACTCCCCCCAGCAACAGCAGATGGTTCCTCAGGTCCAGCAGCAGTCCCAGGCCTCAAACCCCCCACAGCTCCAGCAACACCCCAACAGCTTGTCCCCTTACACCAACAGGCCTCCAGGCTCCTCACCGCACCCTCAGTCCCAAGGCAAACCGGGCCTGGGACCAGCCACACCACCTCAGCAGCAACCACCACAACAGCAGCCCAACCCTGGCCAGCCTTCTATGCCCCAGCAGCAGCAACCTCCTTCAGGGCCTCCTCCAGCGGCTGTGGAGATCGCCATGAAGATTCAACAAGTGGCAGATGCACAAAGGAAGATGGCCCTGCAGAGGCAGGCGGCGCAGGCAGCTGGCATGATGCCCCCACACCCTCACCACCAACAGCCCCAGGGCCAGATGGGCATGGCCCACCCTGGGGTGGGCATGGTGGGGGCCCAGGGGCTGCCTCCCCAGGCTCAGGCAGCTCAGGCTGCTGCCAGGGCTCACATGGAGCAGCAACAGCAGCAGGGTGCTCCAGGTATGATGGTGGGCCCTGGCCCCATGCAGCAGCAGCCCCAGCAACCTAACCCCCAGGGCCAGCTGCCTCCACAGGTGCAGCAGCAGAGGGTTGGTCCCCCGCTTCAGATCCCCCAGCAACAGTGGGCCGGCCAGGGAATGTCACCCCAGCAGAGGCAAGCCATGATGGGACATCCAGGCATGGTGGCGCCTCAGCAGCAACAACCGCAGCAAGTGCGGCAGCAGGCTCAGGGACCTGGTGGGTTGATTGGTATGGTGCAGCAAGGTGGTGCAGCTGGGGGTGGGAACCTCCCGCAGGCTGCCCTTCAGGAACTGCTGCGTACCCTTCGCTCCCCCAGCTCACCCGAGCAGCAACAGCAGGTGCTCAACATCCTCCGCTCAAACCCTCAGCTAATGGCTGCCTTTATCAAGCAGAGAGCCTCCAAGTATAAGGGGGGCCCAGGACCCCCGGGAAACCCTGGCGGGCCAGGTCCAGGCAGAGTTCCAGGAGGTATGGGTGGCCAACAGGTCAATGTGAATGCTGTGGCTGGTCAGCCAGGTATGCACATGGGTCAGGGAGTCAACATGCCCACCATGACCCAGCTACAGCAAGTACAGCAGCAGCAACAACAGCAACAACAACCGCAGCAGCAGCGTCCTATGCTTAGTAGTTTGCAGCAGCAACAGGTGGCAGCACTTCAGCAGCATCAACAGCAGCAGCAAGGAGGGATGCCAGGCCAGCAGGCACCTAACATGGCCAACATAAACCCCCAGTTCAGAGAGCTCCTTATGAGGAGGCATCTCCAACTACAACAGCAACAACAGCAGCAGCAACAGATTGGGAACCATGCCCAGTTCCAGCAGCAGGGCTACATGGGCCAGCCAGGCATGGCCCCCAGCAGCCTGGTCAGGGCCAGTCTGGACTGCAGCAGCAGCCTGGAGCCCAGCCAGGGCAGCAGCAGCAGGGTTACCCCAGCACGGTGGCCCAGCAGCAGGCTGCTGCAGTGCTCCAGCAGAGGCTCCAGCATCAGCACCAACTCCAGATGCAGCAGCAGCAGCAACAACAACACCAGAATGCCATGTCGGGCCACCAGACTGCTGAGGGGGGTCCGGGTACTGGAGTAGGCGGCCCCCCACAGCAGCCCCCGCAGGGCACCCCCCAGCCGCAGTCCACCCAGGCTCTGCTCCAGCAGGCACTGCACCAGAGGCTGCTTCAACAGCAGCAGCACCTGGGTGGGGGCTCTCCTGCCCAGCACAGCAGCCCCATGAGCCCCCAGCAGCAGATGGCCCAGTCCCCTCACCTGCAGGGCCAGACGCTGTCCACGTCCCTCAGCAACCAAGTACGCTCGCCCCAGCCCTCCCCGCGACCCCAGTCCCAGCCACCACACTCTAGCCCCTCCCCGCGCATGCAGCCCCAGCCTTCCCCTCACCATATCTCCCCACAGACCCAGACAGGCTCCCCGCACCCGGGCCAGCTACCCCAGCACCACCCTGGTATGGTGGTCCCCTCTCAACAGCCGCCTCAGCAGCAGAACTCAATGGACCAGTTTGGGTCAGACCAGAATGCCATGCTGTCTCAACTCAGTGGGATGGGTGGTCTCCATGGGCCTGGAGGACCTGACATGCTGTCTGGGAACAGCCAGGACCTTGGGCAGAACATTAATCATAACACTTTAGACATGTAGCCGTGCTTTCGGGACTGTACCTGGGACAGTGTTAGCCTTTTTTTTTTACTATTAATATTATTTAATGTTTTCAATAAAAAATACATTGAAGTGAACTTCCTATGGGAGATGCAACTATAAATCAACACGTCGATTAATTAATAAATGAATGGTAAGTTATTGCTGTTAATATATTTTTTGCCAATTGTGTACAAATAGGGGGATGGTATCTCCCTTAGAGAATACGATGCAGGTAATATTTTTGGGGTTTGGGACTATGGGAGTATTTGCCTTTTTAAGAAATGTTTAAGATTTGAAAAAAAAATGTAAGAGCAAATAATTGAATGCAATGGACTTATTGTAATTTCTCCATAAATCAGTCATCAGTTTTAGTGATTTGGATTAATATTATTATAAATCCAAACATCATGCATATCTTTCTTTTAAAAGTTTGGGTTTACTTTATTTATTTTCATTTTTTGGCGGTGTGTTGGCATATACCCTAAGACTGCTACAATTCATATAGAATATATTTTTGTTATTGAAATGGGGGTGGGGTTATTTCATTTCACTGATGTCTGGGTTGGGCTTTCAATCTGGAATAAAATGAGTGTTTGGGGTTGAGGGCCTGCTGCAAGTTTCAGTGGCCAATGGAGACTACATTTGAAATGCCGAACCATTGGACATCAGTACTAGAAGGGCCAGCCCTCTCACTGACCACACATGCCCTCCCTCACCCTCATGTGTGAGCACTCCTGTAAGACACTTAGCGTGGGGGGGGGGGGGCAAATACCTATATGCCTGTAAAGTTTAGAGTGTATGGGGGGGGGTCCGCCAATGTATAGGACATTACTGTTCTTGTAAAACAGAGGGAATGGATCCAAATGAACTGTGCTGCATAGAACTGAGGAAGGGGAGAGACGTGACCAGTCGCTCTCTGCCTCACCCTTACTTTTCCCTCTGGACTTGAGCCCAATGCACTGGTCCCCTTCTCCTGCCCCAGAATAATTGCTGTCCCTCGTCCCAACCCCAATTTATCTTTCTGCTCAGAACTTTGAGAGTTTAATTTAATATTTTTTACTGTACAAAGAACTGTTGACTCAAATACTGTTTTTTTTTTTATAATAAAATGAAAATGAAAGATGTGCTGAATAATTTTGCTTGTAGCTAATCAAATTAGTGTTTTTATTTTTATTTTGGGGGGGTTGGGGTGGATCGACCTAAGTACATGGTTCCCTGAGGAGACTGACCCCTAGTGGTGATAAAAGGAGGCACAAGTTGCTGCACATGCATTTCCAAAAAAGCTACTAAAATGGACCAGTGAGGACACTTCTGTTACTGCTAACATGTTTTATTCCATGCTAAAATGTTGAGGTTATATGAATCTCAAGCACAAGTAGATTTGACACTATATATATATATTTCTAGGCATATGGTATAGAGAAGACATTTGACATGTCATTGTGACCAAAGATACATTTTTCAACACGTGACATTTAATTGAGCTTTTACATGTGACATGCGATAAATACAACCGAGAACATTTGCTTCAGTTTACACCATTGTTGCAGTAGGACATGTGCAAGCTGATATCTCCTCTTCAGAAATGCACAAAGGCTTAGTGAGAGGGGTGGACTATCAATTGGTAATACAAGAATATGCCTTTTTGTTTTACCTGGAAGTAAAAGCAATACTTCAACGTAGCCAGCCTTCATCTTGGAATGCTGAACTTCTATTCTTCCAGGAATTCCTTCTTTCCTTTCTATTTTTGTCATAGAAATAAACATTGAATGAAATGAAGGACAAGGCTGTGCGTGATTGACAGGACATGCATAACTTACTGTAAACACTGAGGAAGACAGTCGACTTTATACAAATGCGTTAGAAAAAGGAGTAACTGATGAGACCTAAAACACATTTGGGAATGAGTGGTGTAAACTGATATCCCCTCTTTAGAAATGCACAAAGGCTTAGCGAGAGGGGTGGACTATCAAATGGTAATACAAAACTAGAATCAGTAAGGCTCTTTTAATTTGAGAAGTAAAATAAAGAAAAACAACAATACTTCAACGCAGCCAGCCTTCATCTTGAAATGCTTAAACTTCTATCCCTCCAGGCATTCCTTCTCTCCTTTCTGTTTCTTTGTTATAGAAATCAAACCAACAAATCGAATGGAGGACAAGGGTGTACGGGACATACACAACTTACTGTTAATACTGAGGAAGACAGACGACAATACAAAAGCGTTAGAAAAAAGAGCAACCGAAATGAGCCTCCTGGAATAAGAGACATTGGAGACGTAGTAATGTTATAAATATGACATTCAGGAGTCAACTGCTCTCTCCCTCATCCATCTTTCCTCATCCTCTCTTACTAATCATCTTTCCAGAACCAAACACGTGAAAATTACCACCCAATTCTCTAAGGTACAATACCTTACCAAAACCCTAGTAATTGGTATCAATTTACTCTCATAGGCTTTGTAAACATCTTTAATGACAAATTACATTGTGGTTGTTTATCTAAACATGTTCCTAAGTGGTAAATTCAACATATGGGCTGCATTTCATGTATAACCTCACATGTTCTCTAATCCTCTCTCAGAACTCTGTCCTTCAGCTCTTAAAAAACCCTTCAGCTGCCAAGGCCTCTTTGAAAGTTACGGTCAAAGAGTTGATAGTCACATAGGTCACAATCACTTTGCCAGGATTCACTTCTGCGCCACTACTGTCTGGACACTGTGTCACAACCTCTTCACCTTGCTGTTTTGTGTCATTCTCCACCACTTCCTCTGCAACCTCAACATCGGTACAGACCACAGAACCATCAGCCACGGTTTCATCTCCAACATCCACCACTGAAGTGCTATCCCTGTCAATCAGAATATGTGTCCCCATCTCCTCTACCCTGTCAATAAAATAATCTGTCCCCAACCCCTCTACCCTCTCAATAGCATTAGCTGTGCCTAACCTTTCTACCCTGTCAATCAAGGTATCTGTCCCCAATTCCACTTCTGTGTCACTGTCCACTAACCTATTGCTAATGTTAAGGTCTTCTGGACCCTCTGCAGAAACACAGCTCTCTGATTGATCAGTCCTATCCATTTGTTCCTGTCCAGTTTCAGAGGTCCCACCCTCTGACCTGTACCCTGCCCCTGTCACCCTCAACAAGGCCCCACCCCCCAATGTCTCATCTCCAGAGCCCAGTGTGGAACCACAACTCTCCACTCTGTCAGTCGTCGACTCCACCTCCTGCTCCATCATGGGATAGCTGCACTCTGACCGGCTATGCCCTTAAGAGAGAAAGACACAGGAAATGAGATCAATATACCACGAATAGGACCAATCCTGACCTTCAAACCGAGATAAAAAATAGATGATCAAATGTTTCATTAAATGTTTGATAGAAAACAAACTGAATAGACGGTTTTCACGTGTGCCTGTTGTTAACTCTGATTCCGGTCTCTCCTCTGCGCCTTGCCATTCATGCTCCATGGGGTCCTGTATGCGGGTCAGTGGTTGAAGGGAATTGTTGTCAGACACAGGTTTGGACACCCTCTGCTTGTTCTTGCGTCTTGCCAGGCGGGGGTAGACGCTCCCTCCCTCCCCCGCCCTGTATGGCAGACTGCCCTGGTCCAGCTCGGAGCCCATGGAGCGGGTAAGGGAGAGGCGCAGACGAGGGGTATCTGGGACTTTGTGTGCACTACGGAGGTCCATGGCATAGATATTCTGTAGGAGAAGAGAAGACTAAAGCCGATGTCACACGTAGCAATCTGGACGCAATTTCTGTTGATTGCAACAAAGTGGCTTCAGTGATGCTCAGTGTGTCACCCCAAAAATTGCCTGCAACATGGTTGCAACGCAAGAGATAGAAATCAATCTTATGTCACGCAACTGACTGTATGCAATGTCCAATCAGGGCGCAGAAAAAAGTTTACATGAGTGGTCATATCGTTCCGTTCGGAACTCCGACCCAGTACGCTAATGGTCAAAATCTTCAAAAAGGGTTTTAGTCTTTGAGATACCGCTACCCGAGGTATAACAAAGCACAACCATGTTTTTCCATATCTCTAAGGTCTTCCATACAATTCCTTCGATAAGTATTCAGACCCCTTAACTTCTTCCACATTTTGTTACAGCCTTATTCTAAAATGGATTAAAGAAAGAAAATCCTCAGCAATCTACACACAATACCCAATAATGACAAAGCGAAAACAGGTTTTTAGAAATGTTTGCAAAAAATAAAAAAATAAATACCCTATTTACATAAGTATTCAGACCCTTTGCTATCAGACTAAAAATTGAGCTCAGGTCCATCCTGTTTCCAATGATCATCCATGAGATGTTTCTGCAACATCATTGAAGTCCACCTGTGGTAAATTCAATTGATTTGACATGATTTGGAAAGGCACACACCTGTCTATATAGAAGGTCCCACAGTTGACAGTGTATGTCAGAGCAAAAACCAAGCCATGAGGTCGAAGGAATTGTCCGTAGAGCTCCGAGACAGGGTTGTGTCGAGCAACAGATCTGGGGAAGGGTACCAAAGGTCCCCAAGAACAGAGTGGCCTCCATTCTTCTTAAATGGAAGAAGTTTAGAACCACCAAGACTCTTTCTAGAGCTGGCAACCCGGCCAAACTGAGCAATCGGGGGGAGAAGGTCCTTGGTCAGAGAGGTGACCAAGAAGCCGATGGTTACTCTGACAGAGCTCTAGAGTTACTCTGTGGGGATGGGAGAACCTTTCGGAAGGACAACAGTAAAAGGCACATGACAGCCCACTTGGAGTTTGCCAAAAGACACCTAAAGAGTCTTAGACCATGGGAAACAAGATTCTCTGGTCTGATGAAACAAAGATTGAACTATTTGGCCTGAATGCCAAGCGTCACATCTGGACAACACCTAGCACGATGAAAACAGAGCGGTCAGGAACCTGAGACTTGGGCGAAGGTTCATCTTCCAACAGGACAACGACCTAAAGCACACAGCCAAAACAACCCAGTATTGGCTTCGGGACAAGTCTCAATGTCTCAGCCAGAGCCCGGACTTGAACCAGATCGAACATCTTGGGAGAGACCTGAAAATAGCTGTGTAGCGACGCTCCCCATCCAACCTGACAGAGCTTGAGAGGATCTGCAGAGAAGAATGGGAGAAATTCCATCAATTTTTATCTCACCTTTATTTAACCAGGTAGGCCAGCTGAGAGCAAGTTCTCATTTACACCTGGCCAAGATAAAGCAAAGCAGTGTGACACAAACAACACAGAGTTACACATGGAATAAACAAACGTACAGTCAATAACACAATAGAAAAGTCTATATACAGTGTGTGCAAATTAAGTAAGATTAGTGAGGTAAGGCAATAAATAGGCCATAGTGCCAAAATAATTACAATATAGCAATTAAACACTGGAGTGATAGATGAGTAGAGGATGAATGTGCAAGAAGAGATACTGGGGTGCAAAGGAGCAAATAACAAAAACAATATGGGGATGAGGTAGTTGGGTGGGATATTTACAGATGGGCTATGTACAGGTGCAATGATCTGTAAGCTGCTCTGACAGCTGATGCTTAAAGTTAGTGAGGAGGATATGAGCCTCCAGCTTCAGTGATTTTTGCAATTAGTTCCAGTCATTGGCAGCAGAGAACTGGAAGGAAAGGTGGCCAAAGGAGGAGTTGGCTTTGGGGGTGACCAGTGAAATATACCTGCTGGAGCGCGTACTACGGGTGCGTGCGGCTATGGTGACCAGTGAGCTGAGAAGGTGGGGCTTTACCTAGCAAAGACTTATAGATGACCTGAAGCCAGTGGGTTTGGCGACAAATGTGAAGTGAGGGCCAGCTAACAAGAGCATACAGGTCGCAATGGTGG
This sequence comes from Oncorhynchus nerka, assembly GCF_034236695.1. Classification (NCBI taxonomy): domain Eukaryota; kingdom Metazoa; phylum Chordata; class Actinopteri; order Salmoniformes; family Salmonidae; genus Oncorhynchus; species Oncorhynchus nerka. The sequence continues at coordinate 29,149,581 of NC_088416.1, read as the reverse complement.
GTAGTATATATGGCTTTGGTGACAAAACGGATGGCACTGTGATAGACTGCATCCAATTTGCTGAGTAGAGTGTTTGAGACTATTTTGTAAATGACATCTCCAAAGTCAAGGATCGGTAGGATAGTCAGTTTTACGAGGGTATGTTTGGCAGCATGAGTGAAGGATGCTTTGTTTTGCGAAATAGGAAGCTAATTCTAGATGCTTGATGTGAGTCTGGAAGGAGAGTTTACAGTCTAACCAGACACCTAGGTATTTGTAGTTGTCCACATATTCTAAGTCAGATCCGTCCAGAGTAGAGATGCTAGACAGGTGCTGGCAGCGATCGGTTGAAGAGCATGCATTTAGTTTTACTTGCATTTAAGAGCAGTTGGAGGCCATGGAAGGAGAGTTGTATGGCATTGAAGCTCGTCTGGAGGTTTGTTAACACAGTGTTCAAAGGGCCAGAAGTATACAGAATGGTGTCGTCTGCATGGAAGTGGATCAGAGAATCACCACCCGTAAGAGCGACATCATTGATGTTTTCAGAGAAAAGAGTCGACCCGAGAATTGAATCCTGTGGCACCCCCATAGAGACAGCCAGAGGTCCGGACAACAGGCCCTCCGATTTGACACACTGAACTCTGAGAAGTAGTTGGTGAACCAGAAATACAGGTGTGCCAAGCTTGTAGCGTCATATCCAAGACGAATCGCTGCCAAAGGTGCTTCAACAAAGTACTGAGTACAGGGTCTGAATAATATTTTTTTTTATAGCAAAAATTTCTAAAAAAACTATTTTTGCTTTGTCATTATGGGGTAATGTGTGTAGATTGATGAAATGGAAAAAACTATTTAATCAATTTTAGAAAAAGGCTGTAACCTAACAAAATGTGGAAAAAGTCAAGGGGTCTGAATTCTTTTTGAAGGCACTGTATATGAAATGGATGGTTGTGTAAAAATATTTTACTGCAAAAGTAGTTACATTTATAGATGATGGGACACACCCCCTAAACTCAAACAGGACAGAATAATGCCTGGCTGGAGGGGTGGTGGGCCACATAAGCTTATTTAACCCAATATTGCAAGCTCTGATATTGCTCAAATTTGGAATTTGAGCAGTCAATTGTCTGCCATACATACAAAAAAGACATGAGGACATTTGACTCCAAATCCATTTTCAAACACAGATTCGTCCACAAAGACCATTGAGGTTTTCCACTGCCTCGCAAAGAAGGGCACCTATTGGTAGATGGGTAAAAATCGTGGATGGTGTATCATCACACCCGAGTCACTACAAATATAGAGTAGTCCTTCCTAACTCAGTTGCCGAAGAGGAAGGAAACCGCTCAGGGATTTCACCATAAGGCCAATGGTGACTTTAAAACAGTTTGAGTTTTACTTAATCTTGAAATCGAGTTCTTACTATGCTATAAGTAGTAAGACAGCACCACTGAATAATTTTAAACTATGAAACCACCCAAGTCCCGTCTTGGCCACTGCAGGCAGTGATTGGCCCCTCACCAGAGGGTATAATACGCACTGCCCTGCCGGAGAGTGTTACTCTTGCTTTATTCAGCAACTGCTGTTTATCAAAGCCACCATTCGTATCATCTGTAAATTCATCTATACTTATTTTTCGTCTAAACTGCTCAATTTCAGACGGCCTACAACTTCGACCGAGCGGCGAAGAACATACAGTACCAGTCAAAAGTTTGGACACACCTACTCATATGGAATCATATAGTAAACAAAAAAGTGTTAAACAAATTAACATATATTTGAGATTCTTCAAAGTAGCCACCCTTTGCCTTGATGACAGCTTTGCACACTCTGGGCATTCTCTCAACCAGCTTCATGAGGTAGTCACCGGGAATGCATTTAAATTAACAGGTGTGCCTTGTTAAAAGTTAATTTATGGAATTTCTTTCCAATCAGTTGTGTTGTGACAAGGTAGGGCGGTATACACAAGATAGCCCTATTTGCTAAAAGTCAAAGTCCCTTTTATGTCAAGAACAGCTCAAATAAGCAAGCAGAAATGACAATCCATCATTACTTTGAGACATGAAGGTCAGTCAATGCAGACAATATCAAGAACTTTGAAAGTTTCTTCAAGTGCAATTGCAAAAACCATCAAGTGCTATGATGAAACTGGCTCTCATGAGGACCGCCACACAAAAGGAAGACCCAGAGTTACCCCTGCTGCAGAGGATACGTTCATTAGAGTTAACTGCACCTCAGATTGCAGCCCAAATAAATGATTCAAATAACAGACACATCTCAACATCAACTGTTCAGAAGAGACTTCTTGAAATCAGGCCTTCATCTGTGAATTGCTGCAAAGAAACCACTACTAAAGGACACCAATAAGAAGAAGAGAATAGTTTGGGTCAAGAAACACTAGCAATGGACATTAGACCAGTGGAAATCTGTCCTTTGGACTGATGAGTACAAATTTGAGATTTTTGTTCCAATTGCTGTGGCTTTGTGAGACGCAGAGTAGGTGAATGGATGATCTCCGCATGTGTGGTGCCCACTGTGAAGCATGGAGGAGGTGGTGTGATGGTGCTTTGCTGGTGACACTGTCTGTGATTTATTTAGAATTCAAGGCACACTTAACCAGCATGGCTATCACAGCATTCTGCAGCGATACACCATCCCATCTGGTTTGCGCTTAGTGGGACTATCATTTGTTTTTCAACAGGACAATGACCCAACACACCTCCAGGCTGTGTAAGGGCTATTTGACCAAGAAGGAGAGTGATGGAGAGCTGCATCAGATGACCTGGCCTCCACAATCACCCGACCTCAACCCAATTGAGATGGTTTGGGATGAGTTGGACTGCAGAGTGACGGAGAAGCAGCCAACAAGTGCTCAGCATATGTGGGAACTCCTTCAAGACTGTTGGAAAAGCATTCCAGGTGAAGCTGGTGGAGAGAATGCCAAGAGTGTGCAAAGCTGTCATCAAGGCAAAGGGTGGCTACTTTTAAGAATCAAAAATATATTTTGATTTGTTAAACACTTTTTTGGTTACTACATGATTCCATATGTGTTATTTCATAGTTTGATGTCTTCACTAATTATTCTACAATGTAAAAAATAGTCAAAACAAAGAAAAACCCTTGAATGAGTAGGTGTGTTCAAACTTTTGACTGGTACTGTATATTTTTTATTTTCTTTAGATTCCTTCAACATCGGTCCGTTTAGTAGCCTGAGTCAGCTAGCTTGCTAGCCACTCTTAGCTAGTGGTCCTTCTAGCTAGCTAGCTAATGCGTCACACTTGCAGACCAAAGATTCTGGGGTCATTATTTAATTAATCGCCTCCCCAATCACACTCAGAGTGTTCGTAAGCTTTGAGTAAAGGTACCAGACGGATTCCATTAGGTTTTTCTGAGTTTGAATGATTTTTCTCCTCAGGCCGAAATGACGTTCTCTGCCAGGATAAAATAGTAATTCAAGTGCAAGGCACACATGTCGGGGAGGGACGGTCACAGAGACTACGCCCGATGGCTTGGAACAGAGCACGGAGGTGGCTCTTATGGACCCCTTCTTCTGTATCCACTGCTCCGGGGTTCCCCTGCCTTCCCTCCACCACCCAGCTCCTGGGAGCCTACGGACGAGTGGGTGAGGTGCAGCTTTCCAATACTCGACAGAGCCTCCACACCTCTGCCCTTCCCCAACCTGCTGCTTATTTCGAGGACGCAGCACACCGGGAGCTGAGAGACTTCCATGCCAGTCAGTGGGACGCCTATGGAGATCCTGGCTCAGATGAAAGGGCTCAGAGTGAGGGTGACGATCTCTGACAAGGACCCTTACAACAAGGAGTTCATGGAGGTCCTGGGCAGGGCTGTGACTAAGCTAGATCCACAACCAGCCCCTGAAACCATACTAGCAGGGGCTTACTTCCCACCGTCAGTCACCCAGTCTCTGGCATGATAGTCAGCCCCGCCCTAGACCCCTCCCCCTGTTCTCAGATGTCAGGAATGAGGTGAGGCAATCCTGGGAGAAGCCACAACAGACAAGCTCTCCCAACCAGAGCTTCGACACAGAGCCTCAGCTGGGATATATATCCATGCCCCTGCTCAAAGAAACCATAGCCTCACACCTCTCAGCAGTCTCTGCGGCAGTGAAGCCGCAGCTATCATCCAGTCTAACAAGGCAGCCGGCCGAGTCAGCAGCCATGTTAAACACCATGGCCATCGTCCAGGCCTACCAGGCCCGGGACAGGGAACAGCAGGCTACTGCAGAGATATACATTGAGCTCAGGAAGGCGACAGACTTCGCCCTACACATGACAAGGTGTGCTGCCCAGGACACGGGCAGAATCATGGGATTCTCTGTCGTGGTACACCGTCACTTGTGGCTCAACCTCACCCAAATGTCAGAAAGGGAGAAGAACGTGCTGCTAAATGCTCCTGTCACAGTATCTGGGCTCTTCGGGCCTATCAAAAATATAAATCGTCAAACTGCACAGCAGCCTCTGCCTGTGACTTGGCTAAACAGTCAAAAACATAAATCGTCAAACTGCACAGCAGCCTCTGCCTGTGACTTGGCTAAACAGTCAAAAATATAAATCGTTAAACTGCACAGCAGCCTCTGTCTGTAGCCCAGTTAGCTATTCCAAATCAAATGACAGCCCTGCCCTCTCTAATAGAAAGAGTAGACCTGTCCAGCAGACTGAGTGTATGGAAACATGCATGTGCAGCTCCCCCTTGTGTACTGAATACAATTTGGAAGGGTTACGCGTTGCAGTTCGCTGGTGTCACACCCACGACAGTTTCAGCTCAAGTGGCCCCTATTCTAGAACAGGAAATAACCTCCCTTGGAGGAAAAGGAGCTATTCGCCCAGTTATGGAAGCAGACAAAAACACGGGTCATTATCAGAGATATTTTCGAGTGCCAAAGAAAGGCAGTGGCATGAGACTGATCTTAGATTTGAGGGTGTTGAACAAATCATTACGAAAACTACCTTTTCGCATGTTAACACACCGCCGCCTATTCATAGTCAGACAGACAGGATACGGATATTGTGCTATCTAGACGACTGTCTTATAATAGCGAAGTCGAGAGAATTGGTCGAGACACACACCAGGTTAGTGATAAATCATGTCCATAATCTGGGTTTCCTGATTAACTGTGAAAATAGTTGTCTCACCTGTTTGCAATAAGGCACTAAAGTAACCCTGCAAAATTTTGGGCAATGAAATTTACTTTATGTCCAAATCCATTACTTCACTGAGTACCACTCTTCCTATTTCAAGCATGGTGGTGGCTGCATCATGTTATGGGTATGCTTGTCATCGGCAACGACAAGGGAATTTTTTAAGATAAAAAGAAACTGAATAGACCTAAGCACAGGCAAAATCCTAGAGGAAAATCCGGTTCAGTCTACTTTCCAATAGACACTGGGAGACAAATGCACCTTTCAGCAGGAAAATAACCTAAAACACACGGCCAAATTATACACTGGAGTTGCTTACCAATAAAACTTTGAATGTTCCTTAGTGACATAGTTACAGTTTTGTCTTAAATCGGCTTGAAAATCTATGGCAAAACTTGAAATTGGCTGTCTAGCATTATTCAACAACCAACTTGACAGAGCTTGAAGAACTAAAAAAATAATAATGTGCTAATCCAGGTGTGCAAAGCTCTTAAAGAATCACAGCTGTAATCACTGCCAAAAGAGATTCTAACATGTATTGACTGTGTCAATACTTATGTAAATGAGATATTTCTGTATTTTTCCCCCAATATATTTGCAACAATTTAAAAAAAAACATGTTTTCACATTGTCATTATGGGGTAGTGTGTGTAGGTATGTGAGAGAAAAAATATATATTTAATACATTTTGAATTCAGGTTGTAACACAACAAATGTTGAATAAGTCAAGGGGTATGAATACTTTCTGAAGCCACTGTATAAAAAGGCAACAGACTGCTTGGGATGGCAACACCACAAGCCTATGAGTGTCAATGAGGCAACTGGGAGGCTCCAATGAAAGGAAAGAGAATCATCCAACCCTGGACTCTGGCACCCTCTCCCTAGTTCTACAACTTACCCTCACTGTACTATAACTTGCACCTCCAGGATTGGGCTCTTAAGTCACATCCTTATCATGTAGAAGTGAGCTTTGATTCATTGCTAGTACAATACGTCTGCCTGAATCCAACATGACCTTCCTCTGGCTCACTGCATTTGTGATGCACATTGGGATGTTTCCAGTGCACTCTTATACTGTTCAGGTTGAGCTGGCACATTGCTTCATCCAGACAATCATGTCTGCCCGGGAGTTGCCATATATGTTGACTTGGTGACATTATGGTGTATTGGGAGAATACAACCACACAAGGCAGGTGTTCACTACAATAAACCAACACAATCTGACACTCATTGACAAGAAATGCCATCAACTTAATGGGCATGTCATAGGAATTGCACTGATAGGCCCACTCCACCACCAGTCCTCTCCTCAGGCAGTTACTAGAGACAGAGACACCATGGAACTGGACTGCCACATGTCAGGAGGCCATTCAACAGCCAACATGCTGTCTGGAAATTGATGGCGTGCATTGCCCTCATACATATTTTGCTACCAACCATGGCTGGCCAGCCCATGTGACACCTGAAATGGGCTGCATTGTAAAGAATGAGCTCTCATGCTGGGGTGACATATGCATTGGTCTGGAAAACTGTGCAGTAATTCCAACATACAGTTGAAGTCAGAAGTATGCATACACCTTAGCCAAATACATTTAAACTCAGTTTTTCACAATTCCTGACATTTAATCCTAGTAAAAATGATCTGTCGTAGGTCAGTTAGGATCACCACTTTATTTTACAAATGTGAAATGTCAGAATAATAGTAGAGGGAATGATTTATAACAGCTTTTATTTATTTCATCGCATTCCCAGTGGGTCAGAAGTGTACATACACTCAATTAGTGTTCGGTAGCATTGTCTTTTAAATGGTTTAACTTGGGTCAAACGTTTCGGGTAGCCTTCCACAAGCTTCCCACAATAAGTTGGGTGAATTTTGACCCATTCCTTCTGACAGAGCTGGTGTAACAGAGTCAGGTTTTTAGGCCTCCTTTTTTCAGTTTTGCCCACAAAGTTTCGATAGGATTGAGGTCAGGGCTTTGTGATGGCCACTCCAACACCTTGACTTCGTTGTCCTTAAGCCACTTTGCCACAACTTTGGAAGTATGCTCAGGGTCATTGTCCATTTGGAAGACCCATTTGCGACCAAGCTTTAACTTCCTGACTGATGTCTTTAGATGTTGCTTCAATATATCCACCTCAATTTTCTGCCTCATGATGTTATCTATTTTGTGACGGGCACCAGTCCCTCCTGCAGCAAAGCACCCCCACAACATGATGCTGCCATCCCCGTGCTTCACGGTTGGGATGGTGTTCTTCGGCTTCCAAGCCTCCCCCTTTTTCCTCCAAACATAACGATGGTCATTATGGCCAAACAGTTCTATTTTTGTTTCATCAGACCAGAGGACATTTCTTCAAAAGGTACGATCTTTGTCCCCATGTGCAGTTGCAAACCGTAAACTGGCTTTTTTATGGCAGTTTTGGAGCAGTGGCTTCTTCATTGCTGAGCGGCGTTTCAGGTTATGTCGATATAGGACTTGTTTTACTGTGGATATAGATACATTTGTACCTGTTTCCTCCAGCATCTTCACAAGGTCCTTTCCTGTTGTTCTGGGATTGATTTGTACTTTTCGCACCAAAGTACGTTCATCTCTAGGAGACAGAACGCGTCTCCTTCCTGAGCGGTATGACGGCTGCGTGGTCCCATGGTGTTTATACTTGCGTACTATTGTTTGTACAGATGAACATGGTACCTTCAGGCGTTTGGAAATTGCTCCCAAGGATGAACCAGACTTGTGGAGGTCTACAAATTTTCTGATTTCTTTTGATTTTCCCATGATGTCAAGCAAAGAGGCACTGAGTTTTAAGGTAGGCCGTGAAATAAATCCACAGGTACACCTCCAATTGACTCAAATGATGTTAATAGTCTATCAGAAGCTTCTAAAGCCATGACATCATTTTCAGGAATTTTCCAAGCTGTTTAAAGGCACAGTCAACTTGGTGTATGTAAAATTCTGACCCACTGGAATTGTGATACAGTGAATTATATGTGAAATAATCTTGTTTATGGTGGCTGGGGTTTGACTGAGATAGTGGTCTTTGTGCACCATGCTTAATCAGCTCCACTTCCTCTGCAACCCACCAACTGTCCATCAATGCCCATGGATCAAATGTATGTGTCTGGAGCTGTGCTATGTCCAGTTAGTCAATGGGTCTCATTGGCATACAAGCTGCATTTGCTGACTGCCTATACTGAACTATAGAAATGGAAACTGATCCCCCCCCACAGCCCCAATACCCCGCCACTCATACAGGAAGGATATTGTGCAAGCTGGTCAGGCCCCAGAACTCCAACCACCACTGGCTACTTTGTCTCCTCACCCTATTAGGACACACGCATGTCCTGGTCACCTCAGAGACTTTGAATCAACGTTGCACATTTCGTTTTATTGGGGAAAAGAGGGCTGTAAATATACAGTAAATACAGAAAGTATTCAGACTTCTTGACTTTTTCCACATTTATTACGTTACAGCGTTATTCTAAAATGTATTAACTTGTTTTTTCCCCCTCATCAATCTACACACAATACGCCATAATGGCTAAGAAGAAAACAGGTTTTTGGAAATATCACATCTACATAAGTATTCAGACCCTTTACTCAGTACTTTGTTGAAGCACCTTTGGCAGCGATTACAGCCTCGAGTCTTCTTGGGTATGATGCTACAAGTTTGGCACACCTGCATTTGGGGAGTGTCTCCCATTCTTCTCTGCAGATCCTCTCAAGCTCTGTCAGGTTGGATGGAGAGCATCGCTGCACAGCTATTTTCTGAGTAGTGGCTTCCATCTGGCCACTCTACCATAAAGGCCCGATTGGAAGAGTGCTGCAGAGATGGTTGTCCTTCTGGAAGGTTCTCTCATCTCCACAGAGGAACTCTGGAGCTCTTTCAGAGTGACCATCGGCCCTTCTCCCCGATTGCTCAGTCGGCCAGCTCTAGGAAGAGTCTTGGTGGTTCCAAACGTCTTCCATTTAAGAATGATGGAGGCCAATGTTTTCTTGGGGACCTTCAATGCTGCAGAAATGTTTTGGTACCCTTCCCCAGACCTGTGCCTCGACACAATCCTGTCTCTGATCTCTATGGACAACTCCTTTGACCTCATGGCTTGGATTCTTCTCTGACATGCACTGTCAACTGTGGGAACTCATATAGACAGGTGTATGCCTTTCCAAATCATATCCAATCAATTGAATTTACCACAAGTGGACTCCAATCAAGTTGTAGAAACATCTCACAGATGATCAATGGAATCAGGATGCACCTGAGCAAAATGTCTAGTCTCATAGCAAAGGTTCTGAATACTTAGGTAAATAAGGTATCTGTTTTTAAATTTTTTTTATACATTTGCAAACATTTCTAAAAACCTGTTTTCGCTTTGTCATTATGGGGTATGTGTGTAGATTGATTAGGAAATGTTTTTATTTCATCCATTTTAGAATAAGGTTGTGACGTAACAAAATGTTGAAAAAGTCAAGGGATCTGAATGCTTTCCGAATGCACTGTATATCAATGTTGTTAAAATTAGCAAACATTTGGATTATCAAATAATTTATGTAACCGTGATGTTTCACAAGATTGGACGTTGCATGCAATTTCAATTGCGTTTGAATTGCTTCATGTATCAGCAAAGTTGCTTGAGATGACACATAAATTGCTTCGTGTGATGCAGGCTTAAGATAACTTAATATACGATTAAGTATTGTCATTTGTGTAATTGCTATGTTAATGTAAGGGACATAGAAATGTATTAAGAAAGTGGATGTTCTGAACAAGGAGAAAGGTAAGCGCTGTACCCGTAAGACGAGTCTTCGTGGTCTGAGTCCTTTCCTGCGGTATGCCAGGGCTCGGTCCTTCTCCTCCCTGATAAGACACAGAGAATATGAAATTGCAATGGCTAGAGAAGAAGTAGTATGCAGTATTCATACTAACAGCACTCTCAGTACTACTCACTTCTCTTCATAAGCCAGCACCAGGCGTGGGTCCAGTATGTGGTCCTCTGGTTCCCAGGTGCTGTACCTGTAAAACAATCACACTCTATAAGCACTGTTCATGCAGGATCATCATGGCATGATACCCTTGAATAAGGCAAGGAGGTACAATGACAGGAGTTGTTATAGAATCATATGGGAACTTTCAATTCATTTATGTATAGAGACTGCTAGCGGTTATACCTTACCTTTTAAAACCCTGGCAGATTGTAAATTGTCAATAGATATCATTACAAATACACCAAATCAATCACCAGACACTTTTAAATGTCCACCTCTATTGCGCAAGTGAGTCGTTCTGGAATTTGTTATGTTTTTCCCACTTGTCTTGACTCCTGAGGGGTATACTACGTAGCGGGATAGAGGAGTTAGCGAGCTAACTTTGGTCAATTCTGAGTTCAACTCTGGATAACTGTTGACACGAAGGTGGCTCACCTTTTAGCCAGGTAAATTTATATGGCTACAAATACTTTAGCTATAACCTGCTCTGGGGCAGGCTAAATTCACTTTATCCTAAATGAAGTGCTTGAGCTGAGAGTTGAGGACCAATCAAATCAGATCCCCTCCCTCTCGCAAAAAGCATGTCATCATCCCCTTCATTCTCTGAAACCACTTAAGACAGCTGGTTAAATATTTTATTGTGTTAATAATATTCAAATACCCTACAGTATCTCACTACACATTTACTAATGTGTAGTGAGAATTTGAAACGTCACACACAGTACAATTTTCGTATGACTTAATACAATAATTTAATCGATAGGTGTGAGGGGGGGGGGGGGAAAGGTGCTCGTGCACACAAACACAGCCTTAACAATTGTGTAATAAAAAGACACCACTTCTAATAACCCATTTCACACCATAGCCTGCTGAATTTGCAGGATAAGTTCTTTCATTTCAGCAAAAAACTCAAATGTGGCACAGACTTGCTGATGGATTGCTGTTTCAGCATTTTATCAATGAAGATTTCTGCATTCGACTAGCCATGTGCGACATGCAAGCGCAGTTACAAACCTGGCTGGAGTTAGCGGCAGCTGAAGAATCTAAATGCATGGTCGTAACATGGATGGAGCCTGAGTTGGAATATGAAGCTTAGTGAAGCTAGCTAGCTTTGGAAAATCCTGAGTAGATCTAGCTAGCGTCGTAGTATACCCCTCTATTTCTATTGAAAGTGTTGGTAAACAAGGGTACCCTTCAGTTTTAGATGCGTGCGGAATCGGATTAACGCTGGATCTGGACGGACTCTTCACATTACGAAAATGCACCAAATGGCGTACGGTGGTTGCCAGTTCTCCTGTCAGTGTACTTCCTTGATTAAGGAAATCGGAATTAGGGGTGTTAAATATGAGGCACTTTAACCAATGATATGAGGTTTTTACTAAGACATCAGAAGCAGAGGGAACATTACAGTGCCTTCAGAAAGTCTTCACACCCCTTGACTTATTCCACATTTTGTTGTGTTACAGCCTGAATTCAAAACGGATTAAACATATTTTCTCATCCATCTACACACAATACCCCACAATGACAAAGCGAAAACATGTTTTAGACATTTTGCCAATTTATTGAAAATGAACTACAGAAATATCTAATTTACATAAATATTCAACCCCCTGATTCAATATGTTAGAATCAGCTTTTGCATCGATTTCAGCTGTGATTCTTTCTGGGTAAGTCTCTAAGAGCTTTCCACACCTGGATTGTGAAGAATTTGCACATGATTGTTTTCAAAATTCTTCAAGTTCTGTCAAATTGGTTGTTGATCATTGCTAGACAACCATTTTCAGATCTTGCTATAGATTTAAGTCACAACTGTAACTCTGCCACTCACTGTCTTCTTGTTAAGCAACTCCAGTGTAGATTTGGCCTCGTGTTTTAGGTTATTGTCTTGCTGAAAGGTGAATTCATCTCCCAGTGTCTGGTGGAAAGTAGACTGAACCAGGTTTTCCTCTAGGATTTTGCATGTGCTTAGCTCCATTCCGTTTATTTTTTAATCCTGAAAAACTCCCCAGTCCTTAACGATTACAAGCATACACATAACATGATGCAGCTACCCCTATGTTTGGAAATATGGAGAGTGGTACTCATTAATGTGTTGTATTGGATTTTCCCCAAACATAACATTTTGTATTCCGGACAAAAAGTTAATTGCTTTGCCATATTTTTTTGCAGTATTTTACTCTGTACAGGCTTCCTTCTTTTCACTCTGTCAATTAGGTTAGTATTGTGGAGTAACTACAATGTTGTGGATCTATCCTTAGTTTTCTCCTATCACAGCCATTAAAATGTTTTAAAGTCACCATTGGCATCATGGTGAAATCCCCCAGCGATTTCCTTACTCTCCAGCAACTGAGTTAGGAAGGACACCTACATTTTGTTTTACCCATCTACCAATAGGCCTCTTGGCGAGGCATTGGAAAACCTCCCTGGTCTTTGTAGTTTAATGTTTTTGACATTCACTGCTCAACTGAGGGACCTTACAGATAATTGTATGTGTAGGGTACAAAGATGAGGTAGTCATACAAAAATCATGTTCAACACTATTATTGGACACAGAGTGAGTCCAAGCAACTTATTATGTGACTTGTTAAGCAAATGTTTACTCCTTAACTTATTTAGGCTTACCATAACAAAAGGGTTGAATACTCATTGACACAAGACATTTCTGCTTTTCATTTGTAATTCATTTGTAAATATTTCAAAAAATATAATTATACTTTGACATTATGGGGTATTGTGTGTAGGCCAGTGACCAAACAAATATACATTTAATCAATATTAAATTCAGGCTGTAACACAACAAAATATGGAAAACGTCAATGGGTGGAAATAATTTCTGAAGGCACTATATGTACCCAGGTCATACATACATGACTCATACAGATTTGTATTGGATTCACTAATTAATAAGAAGAGTACTTACTTTGGTGGCCATCCCTGCCACTTCAATAAGTATTCCACATTACCCTAAGAAGCAAAAGAGAAAGGCACATTTAGCAAGAGAGCAAATAACACAATTAGTACTCTTTGTTACGGTAGTTCAAGGAGCATAAAAAGATGACTGTCGCTTTAAAGGGTCGGTGTCGAGCTCATTGGGGTAATTTTATTTTCAAATGGAGATTGTACGAGATGACGTCAATGTAAAGGCCTCGAACTCTACTATTGTGATGACGTGATCGCACATGGATGGGTTTTATGTAAAATAATTTTCTTGAGCGTCAAAAAGCGATGGAAATAGGTAGGACTTTACATGTAAACAACTCGTATTGCGCAACGTGCTGCACAGCGAAGGTCTCCGCTTTGGACCACCCATTGATAATATAATTGTATGGTGTGCGTGTATAGAATACTCAATACATAGAATGAAACATTGTATTATAATCTTCCATTTTCAAACCAACTTTACAAAATAAAGCATAAGTAAATGCATAGTAAGATTCATACCATACAAAACAAAAACATAGTCTCATTGTGATGATCATACTACAACAACATAATAGGACAATATTGAATGGATCATGCGAGGTGTAACATTACACAGCAGTTTTTTTTCACCCAGATACCCCAATCCATCTTCCTGTCCTCTGTTCTCCTCCTGTTGGCGTAACGTACAAATAAACTGCGTAGCTCACACACATTGGCCGCGCGGACAATCCCACCAGTGATACCCCACGATGAGACCCGATTTTGCTAAACACACCCCTTTTATATTTTACTACTTGAGGTAGTAGTCTGTATCCAGAACATACAACATACACAAACCAAGGGAAACGAAAAGATTCCACAATCTCTTTATTGAAAATGATGTAGCCTATAGGCAACATTATGTGCAGAAAAAAAAATATTTTAAACTTTTTGCGTGTTAGAATTAGCAGCTTTCACGGAACAGAATGACAATATTAATGTCTAGCGTAAACTACGGAAAGTGCGTAGCAATACTTTTGTGTAATGGCTGATATATACTCTGTAAGATTACAGGTAGTACATTGGCTGTTAAAACCATAAGACACCAATGATAGGTAGACTACATTTCTATTCGGAAGCACGGCTACATTGCTTACCTTTCTGACTCTCTTCTTGGTTATTGATTCAACTGCAAACACTTGTTCGCCTATAGATGACAATTCCATCGCTCCTAGGCTGCTTGTCGCACGCTCAAAACAGGGAACGCGAAATGTTTCTCGTTCTTTCCAAGAAAAATCCCCCCCAAATCCCCCTGCAGCGGCTAAAACAAGCTTTTTGCCTACTCTACAACCCTTTTCTATTATCGGAGTCTTTATCACTTACTCACATGCACGTATTGGATAGTTGAGCGGTATTTTAGGTTATCTTTCTGAGTTTTAAAAATCTGCGACACATCACTGCCTGGCGCGTGCTTTAGTCAAGCGCGCTCCCTCTGACTCTGGTACGATGCGCCGAGCCCCCAATAATGGACAGAGAAGAGGCTAAGCGAGAGGGTTTACTTCGCCCAAAATCTGTCCCACGAAAATAGGACCACGAACTGAGTAATTTTTGCTAATTTGCTACGTGAGGATTATTTGATAGAATTGAACTTTCGTAATGTTTAGGTTGTTGCGAATGCACTGATATAAGTGGACACACGTGGTATTTCGTCAACTGAAAAAAACGACTTTATATTTGAGTTGTGCCTCTTGTTCACACGCGTATCTGCCCTCTCATTGGTTAGAATGGTCCCACCTGATCGCGCCTTCTCCCGCTGCCTTCCATCTTTGAAGACATGTAATTTCCATTGTTAGAATGGCCACTCGACTATCTTGTCAATATAGTTGATCATCTTTGGCTTGCCCGGGTCTTTCACTATTACAAAACACATTATTTCAAGAATATGTGTATTATTCTATAAACTCTTAAATGCGTTTTATGGTTTGTTTTCTTTAAATACTATTGAGGAACATCTGTCCTATTTTTGGCACATGACTGTTTTCCATATTGTTAAAATATCCAGGATAATTATCTAATGTCAACATAATTCTAGGTCCCATGTGATGCTAGGCTATCTGTTATCAAGCTATGTACATGCCCCTATCCCGAATTAATAGGAAAGATAGGCACCATCTCATTTCATAATTTTAGTACCTATTTTATTTCCCTATTCATATGGAATTGATGCATAAACTGTAACTTGATCCACACAACAGATGGCATGAAACAGGCTCATCTCAACATTGAACCAACAGAGAACGTGCTTTAAATCTCTTTAAACAATTGGGGATCTGATATCCAGAAGATGTCTGTGCACCTATTTGTGTGATGGTTAGGAAATTATATTGTATATTGCAAGATTCTGGGACTGGGACAGTGTAGTTTTATGTAACAGTTGAATGGACAGGAAAGATCTGAATTGGAAATGAAAGCCTTCTGCAGTTTGGTTGGGGAATGTCTACACCTCCATCTGTGTGCATAAATGGTTCCAAATATGGCACTCCAGCCATTAATTACACAGCAAGGGGCTTCTAAAATAACTAAAAGAAGGCATATTTCTTCTACAGTACATGTAACCAAAAACCAAACAAGATAAGTACAAGATTGGAAAAACGACAATGGTTTCTAAAGGAAATAAGATTATGTTTTTCAACCAAAATATGTAGAGCCTCATTTAATAATAATTTGATTGATAACACAAATAATTTTCTTACACAGACTTGCCCCAACCACTCTTATCGTAGGGTAATTTGAGTGTAATTTGATTTCTCCATGTACAACGGCACAGTGGTGACCCGCCATCTCGGGCAGGCCCACCAGTTTTTTTTTGTGTCCCTGTTTTGCATGTTATTTTGGCCTCAATATGTGTCACATATCAGTTTGCAAACAATGTAAAAAAACAACAATAAACAATATAATTGAGTTAATAAAGCCACGTACAAACATGGTCTCTTTTTCGCTTTTTTGAATAAGGCAGCTCCAAAATGCAGGTGTTTCAGCCTAGCTCAGTGCTTTTTGTGGTGGTGGGGCAGCCAGCGAAAATACAGAGCGTAGGGGTTGGTAATGTTCTCTAGTTGCACCATGATTGGCTCAGGTCATTGGCCACAGATACAATTACGTCAAATCACGTTATATCTGCAGTAGCTTTGATTGGACTGATAATGTTAACATCATATTTCAAAATCTTAGCTAGCAAGCTAGCAGTCATCATCATGAATTAAATTGACAATCTACTGGTAAATCATTTTCAATCCTTGTCATATGAAGAGAAATGATAGATAAAACGTATTGGTGCTCATCGGCCATTGGACATAAACATTACACAACAAGTTGGAAATCGCAAATTCAACAATGAGTGGTTTGGAAGGAATCAGTGGCTAACTGCAAGCATCGCAAAGCAATCACTAGCATGCTATTCAGTGGAGTGAACGATCATCCAACTCGGAATTCCAAGTCGGAAACTCGGGCCTCTTTCTAGAGCTCCGCCCTGAAGATCACTAACGTCATGATTAGACCTTGCTTTTTTCCGAGTTCCCAGTTGTCTTGAAAGCACCATAAATCCAGAGAATGCCAGACTTTGATGACAAAATTTGCCCACGAAGGACTGCCGCGCCACCTTGCTGTTCAAGTGAGCACAACAAGGTGAGACATTTTTTCTATTGTATGCTGCTGCATAAATGATGTAATATGCCAAGGATATATGTATACTGTAGCTAAGAAAGTAATACTAACTGTATGTTGTGTAGTAAGCTGTTAGTAGACGATGTGCCTCACCCTAATAATTTGGTCGCTTTTCCTCTCATAATTTAGCCTACTGTTCTGACCTGGTGGTTCACATGTAGCCTATAGCCTGTTTTAGAGAAATGTCATCATCACATATTGTAAGAGCTTTCATTGTCTGCGTATATGCACCGTTTATATGCTTATTTGACCCCTGACTTGGAAATCTGTAAGAACGGCCCATGTTCTGAATTCTGTCGCTGTACATTTCAAAAGTGCTGAATAAATAATTATATTGACTATGTCCATCCTAACTCGCTCATTACTGTCCTAATCGAAATGATCCGCTCGTCATTCCCTTATACCATAGTTTGTACATCTCAATTATCAGTAGAAACCACATTTATTTAAGCAAGTCAGCCATATCAGCTACACCATTCAAAAGTTTGGGGACACTTTAGAAAACGTCCTTGTTTTTGAAAAAAAAAGCAACATTTTTGTCCATTAAAATAACATCAAATTAATCAGATATACAGTGTAGATAATGTTAATGTTGTAAATTACTATAGTAGCTGGAAACAACAGATTTTTTAATGGAATATCTATATAGGCCCATTATCAGCAACCATCCCTCCTGTGTTCCAATGGCACGTTGTGTTAGCTAATCCATGTTTATCATTTTAAAAGGCTAATTGATAATTAGAAAACCCTTTTGCAATTATGTTAGCACAGCTGAAAACTGTTGTGCTGTTTAAAGAAGCAATAAAACTGGCTAGTTGAGTATCTGGAGCATCAGCATTTGTGGGTTCGATTTCAGGCTCAAAATGGCCAGAAACAAAGAACTTTCTCCTGAAACTCATCAGTCTGTTCTTGTTCTGAGAAATGAAGGCTATTCCATGCGAGAAATTGCCAAGAAACTGAAGATCTCGTACAACGCTGTGTACTACTCCCTTCACAGAACAGCGCAAACTGGCCCTAACCAGAATAGAAAGAGGAATGGGAGGCCCCGGTGCACAACTGAGCAAGAGGACAAGTACATTAGAGTGTCTAGTTTGAGAAACAGATGCCTCACATGTCCTCAACTGGTAGCTTCATGAAATAGTACCCGCAAAACACCAGTCTCAATGTCAACAGTGAAGAGGCGACTCCAGGATACTGGCCTTCTAGGCAGTTCAACAAGCTGCACCTTTGAAAGCATCTTGACTGACTGTATCACCGCTTGTTACGGCAACTGCAAGGCAGCCGACCGCAAGGCGCTGCAGAAGGTGGTAAGTACGGCCCAGTACATCACTGGGGCCAAGCTACCTGCAATCTAGGACCTCTATACTAGGTGGTGTCAGAGGAAGGCCCAAAAAATTGTAAATAATTCCCAAGCCATAGACTGTTCTCTCTGCTACCGCATGGCAAGCGGTACCAGTGCACCAAGTCTGGAAGCAGCAGGATCCTAAACAGCTTCTACCCCAAGCCATAATAATGCTAAATAAGACTGATAAATAGCTAATCAAATGGATAACCAGAGTACTGCATTGACCACACAGTCACACATACACACGCCCACACATGCATGCTGACTACACACACACACACACAACTGTCTTATCTATCCTGTTGCCTAGTCACTTTATAGCTACCTCAATTACCTTGTTCCCCTGCACATCAACTCGGTAGCGGTACTCCCTGTATATAGCCATGTTATTTTTTTACTCGTTATTGTTATTTATTATTCACTGCATATTTATTCCTTGTGTCACTATTTGTATTTTTTATTTTTTTATTTTTAACTCTGCATTGTTGGAAAAGGACCAGTAAGGACCAGTAAGTAAGCATTTTCACTGTTAGTCTAAATCTGTTTATGAAGCATGTGACAAATACAATTAGATTTCATTTGAATCTCTATTGGGGAAGTCCCAAGCTGTATCCACATTTGTCCCAGGCTTTGCCCCATTGTTGAAAAGCCTACATACCCCTCCCACAGCATCCACAGTCTCTTGCATAATCGACAACCTACAGATGTCATGGAAACTGTTTCCAAGGTGACCAATGAAAAGCAAAAGGAGGTGTTGGTAGATCAACCTCTCTACTTTAACCTTTGCTAGAGTATAACAAAACTATTGTTTTTATCATTCCAAAATGGATAATACATGATACATTGATTGCTCTACTGGACTGAACATGTAAATGAAAACAGGCAGGATATGACTCATGCAAGCACAAGCAAATGCGTGCGCACACACAAACACAGTGCAACCCTATTAAAATCTATAAATATTCCTTTTGTGATATAGTATAACACTGATATACAGCATTGTTCAATCACAGGTTCCAATATGACTTATGGTCTGGCTGTGGACAGGCTCTTTTCAAGAGTGTAAATTTACTTTGCAAATCCTTAAGTGGTCTAAACAGTTCAGGCAAACAGATCCGATGGAGTCTGTTTGCATCACTCTCCTTGGTCGGATCCATTTGTGTAGACTGTGTAGAGCCCTTTACAGTGGGTATCATAAGTATTCACTTAAGAGACTGTCCCCAGTCCACCTGGTCGTGCTGCTGCTCCAGTTTCAACTGTCCTGCCTGTGGCTATGGAACCCTGACCTGTTCACCGGACGTGCTAACTTATCCCAGACCTGCTGTTTTCGACTCTCTATCTCTACCGCACCTACTGTCTCTAACTCTGAATGATCGGCTATGAAAAGCCAACTGACATTTACTCCTGAGGTGCTGACCTGTTGCACCCTCTACAACCACTGTGATTATTATTATTTGACCCTGCTGGTCATCTATGGACATTTGAACATCTTGGCCATATACTGTTATAATCTCCACCCGGCACAGCCAGAAGAGGACTGGCCACCCCTCAGAGCCTGGTTCCTCTCTAGGTTTCTTCCTAGGTTCCTGCCTTTCTAGGGAGTTGAGTTTTTCCTAGCCACCGTGCTTCTACATCTGCATTGCTTGCTGTTTGGGGTTTCTGTATAGCTCTTTGTGACATCGGCTGATGTAAAAAGGGCTTGATAAATATATTTGATTGATTGATTAATACACCCTCCTTTTTTCACCCTTGTTTGTTGAGTTACAAATTTTGATTGAAATATTTCATTGTGTGATGTTTTTTTGTCATTGATCTACACAAAATAATTGAACATTTCAAAGTGAAAAGGAAATTAAAATGTACAACAATTAAATAACTAATAAATATAGTCATTGCATAAGTATTCACCCCCCTTGTTTAGGCAAGCCTAAATTAGTACAAGAGTAAAATGTACATGGACTCACTCTGTGTGAAATAATAGGGGTTGACGTGATTTTTGAATGACTAACCCTTCCTCTGTCCCCCATACTGTACATACAACATCTGTAAGGTCCCTCAGGCAAGTATTGAATTTCAAGCACAGATTCAACTACAAAGACCAGTGAGCTTTTCGAACACCTATTAAAGAAGGGCAGTGATTGGTAGATGGGTAACAACAACAAATCAGACATTGAATATCTCTTTAAGCATGCTGTGGATTATACTGTATATTAAACCACCCAGAAACAGTCGTCCTTCTGAACTGAGCTGCAGGACAGTAAGGAAACTGATCAGGGACGTCACCGTGAGGCCATTGGTACTTTTAAAACAGCTACAGAGTTCAATGGCTGTGATGGGAGAAAACTGAGGATGGATCAACAACATTGTAGTGTCTCCACAAAAATGACCTAAATGACAGTGAAAAGAATAATACAAATATACAGAATACAAATGTTCCAAAACATCCATCCTGTAAGCATTTCTAAAGTAGGGCAAAGGAATACAATTTTGGCCTAAATGCAAAGCCTTATGTTTGTGGCAAATCCAGCACATCACTGAGTAACTGCCTCCTTATTTCCAAGCATGGTCGTGGCTGCATCATGGTGGTATGGGTATGCTTGACATAGGCAAAGACTGGGGAATTGCTTCAGTCTGCTTTACACCAGACACTGGGAGAGTAATGTACCTTTCAACAGGACAATAACCTAAAACACAAGGCCAAATAACCCAGACAGGAAGACCACGCCAATTTGACAATACAGAGTATATTGTGTAGATCGTTGACAAACAAATTACAATTAAATCCATTTGAATTCCTATTTGTAACACAATAAAATGTGAAGAAATTCAAGGGTGTGAATACTTATGATAGGCACTGTATGTGACAACAACCTTCAGACACTTATTTAGTGAGTAAACCTGTGGGTGAACAAAGTGGGAGTGAACTACAAGTTCCTGATGGATCATAACCGAATATGTAGAGGGTTTTGTTATGCCAACCAAAAGTATACAAATGTAAAAATAGTTTTATATGAGACACTTGTTAGAACCCTTAACTCACCTGTCAAACCTTGAAGTCTCGAAATGCAATAAATGTTGGTTTTGCTGTCCAATTCCATGATTGATGTCCACAACACTGCAATCACTATGCCCTTGGATCTGAAGCTTGAAGACTCAGGTGCAACAACAATAAACACATAAATATGGGTGTATTGTATTTACTTGCTTTAGACTTGGTGGAGGACAATCACATCACCCCCAACTAACCTTTGCACTATGAGGACAAATGAAGATGCTGATGCACTTTCACCTCATAATAGCTAGCCCATTACTAAAGGCTGCCTTGATTTTGGTTGGGGTAAGTCTTACATGTTGATGGTGTTTGAAGGGCTAAGACTTCGTGAGCTCTGTCATGAGTGTAGAAAGGTACGATGTTTTTCAAGTAAACAAACAGGCTAAAAGCAGCAAAATGAGATTCAGCACCATGGACAGCGGCGGGAATAGTAAATCCGAAATTCGGCGCCTGGACAGTGGAGAGCGACTGTCTCGCGCAATGGTCACTCCCCAGTCCATACTGGGTGAATCCCATTTAATAGGCTAGAAAGACTATTGATAATGTTCAGATGCGAGGAGCTGTAGTTGGGGATTTGATAGAGAATACCATGGCAATGCTTTTTTATAAGAGAGACATTCTACCACAGAACCTCTACAGTGCTATATGGACGCATGGAGGCGCTGATGCACTACCATGCCAATCTGCAATTTTATGGGGGACAACTGTCTCTGGCAGCCAGGGTACTTGTATATTGTAATCAGACATAGAAATATCTAACGTCATAGATACAACGTTCAGGTAATTTAGCTGATAATATAATCTCGTGACATTTTTCAGTAGACAAGCAACCTTGCAAAACCAGCAGTCAGTAGAAAGGCAAGACAGCTAACGTTACTGTTAACGTAGCTAGCTAACAAACACATATTTTGGGGGTTTAACGTAATTAATAAAAATGACAACAACATACAGTGTACAACTGTGTATATATACGACCTGTCAAAAGGAGTGGCTCGCAATCTCAGCCCCATCATGTTAGGTAAGTGAAGCTCATAAACGACAAATTCCCCATATAATGAAGCTGTATAGCTATAGTAGCTAGCTGCCGGTTGAGATTGATTGAGCACGTCGGCAAGCCTTTGAACCAGTTGATGGCTAGCTAGCTGGGTTGGCCAACATTACTCTTGCAATGCATCATTTTTTGTTTGTTATTAACTTGCTAGCTAGTTCCATACAACCTGCCAATTGAAGTACGTTTGAGCTTGGTTTATACAGTATATAGTCGAGCTATTCAAAGGCTTATTCTTCACAATTTCAGCTCAACAATATTGCAACCTTTACGTTAGCTAAAATGCTAGCTAGCTAGCTAGCGACACACAAGACAAGAGTGAAACAGGTGTGTGCGAGCTTGATTGACATGCATGCTAATCAGCAGCATCAAGCCTCGGTCACACACATACAGTTGAAGTCGGAAGCTTACATACACTTAGGTTGGAGTCCTTAACTCGTTTTTCAACCACTCCACACATTTCTTGTTAACAAACTATCGTTTTGGCAAGTCGGTTAGGACATCTACTTTGCGCATGACACAAGTAATTTTTCCAACAATTGTTTACAGACAGATTATTTCACTTGTAATTCACTGTATCACAATTCCAGTGGGTCAGATGTTTACATACACTAAATTGACTGTGCCTTTAAACAGCTTGGAAAATTCCAGAAAATGATGTCATGGCTTTAGAAACTTCTGGTAGGCTAATTGACATCATTTGAGTCAATTGGAGGACTACCTATGGATTTATTTCAAGGCCTACCTTTAAATTCAGTGCCTCTTTGCTTGACATCATGGGAAAATCCCCCCAAATCAGCCAAGACCTCCACAAGTCTGGTTCATCCTTGGGAGCAATTTCCAAACGCCTGAAGGTACCACATTCATCTGTACAAACAATAGTACGCAAGTATAAACACCATGGGACCACGCAGCCGTCATACCACTCAGGAAGGAGACAATCCCAGAACAACAGCAAAGGACCTTGTGAAGATGCTGGAGGAAACGGGTACAAAAGTATCTATTTCCACAGTAAAACGAGTACTATATCGACATAACCTGAAAGGCCGCTCAGCAAGGAAGAAGCCACTGCTCCAAAACCGCCATAAAAAAGCCAGACTACGGTTTGCATCTGCACATGGGGACAAAGATCGCACTTTTTGGAGAAATGTCCTCTGGTCTGCTGGAACACAAATAGAACTGTTTGGCCATAATGACCAACGTTATGTTTGGAAGGCTTGCAAGCCGAAGAACACCATCCCAACTGTGAAGCATGGGGGTGGAAGCATCATGTTGTGGGGGTGCTTTGCTGCAGGAGGGACTGGTGCACTTCACAAAATAGATGGCTTCATGAGGAGGGAAAATTGTGGATATGAAGCAACATGTCAAGACATCAGTCAGGAAGTTAAAGCTTGGTTGCAAATGGGTCTTCCAAATGGACAATGACCCCAAGCATACTTCCAAAGTTGTGGCAAAATGGCTTAAGGACAACGAAGTCAAGGTATTAGAGTGGCCATCACAAAGCCCTGACCTCAACCCTATAGAACATTTGTGGTCAGAACTGAAAAAGCGTGTGCGAGCAAGGAGGCCTACAAACCTGACTCGGTTACACCAGCTCTGTCAGGAGGAATGGGCCAAAATTTACAAACAATTTAAAGGCAATGCTACCAAATACTAATTGAGTGTATGTAAACTTCTGACCCACTGGGAATATGATGAAAGAAATAAAAGCTGAAATAAATCATTCCCTCTACTATTATTCTGACATTTCACATTCTTAAAATAGTGGTGATCCTAACTGACCTAAAACAGGGAATTTTTTACTAGGATTAAATGTCAGGAATTGTGAAACTGAGTTTAAATGTATTTGGCTAAGGTGTATGTAAACATCCGACTTCAACTGTATCATGTTGAATCATGTATTGAATCATCATCATGTATCATGTATTTTAATGTGTTACAGGAAAACAACTTGATGGCATTTGGTAAGAATTCTCCCACCTATATTTTTGTGACAATACAATTAATCCACACAATGTTGTCTTTACTGTCACTGCAATCCTTCGAATGATTATTTTCATGTCCATATTGTAACCATCCATTACTGTACACTCAGTCTTGTGTTTCAATTGTCACAGGCACTCAGCCATTGTGGTTTATGGAGACAAGTTCTACTTTGGAGGAGTGGGTATTTCCAGCTGCTCACTGGTAAGCCTAAAATGATGTATTGGCTAATATCCTCCTAATATTTGGTAAGACCTACTTCAGTGTGCCCTCTACTCTTTAGCATAGGTTTGCACTAGCTGAGAGTAAGACTCGGCCTACATTGGTATGACCTTCAAAGAGGAGGGAAGTTAAACTCATTGGAGATACAGAGAAGTTTTGGGGGTTGGTGTTTTGTTGGATAATATGGACTTTATGCATTTTAGGGTGGAACAATGCTTGGTTCCCAAGACATTGTGGTGGAATTTGGAAACACAGAGGTGACAGAGGAGATCTTCATGGACTACCTGTCCTTGCTAGGAGAGAACACATACAGGTGTGTATGTGTCACAAAAAAAGTGTTGTTTTTGGGTAACTCACCTCATACACCACCACCTTGGTGGACACATCAGCCATGATTTAGATCTGAGATTGCTTTCTGTTGTTATTCTTCCATAGAGGTGACAAGTATAGGTTGTTTGAGCACAACTGTAACACCTTCACTAATGAGGTGGCCCAGTTCTTAACAGGCCGGAAGATCCCTTCTTACATCACAGACCTGCCCTCCGAAGTGCTCTCCACGTGAGTCTACATACTTAGTAGCTGAGCGACAGATACTAGTAATGCATTACTGACTTGTGTACCTCTCTGACCCTCTGGCCTGTTCCTCTGTCTAACCATTTAGACCCTTTGGTCAGATACTCCGGCCTATACTGATCTCCATCCACATCGCTCCTCCTGGGGGGAACATCATCAACGGTCGCCACAGCTGAACTGCCTGAGCTGCACACAGTAGAATTTAGACATGTTCTAATTTACATTTTCAAAATGGAGGTGGGTTATTGACAAAACCGTGAAGGGTGAATCTCAGTGAGTCTAGTCAGTCACACTGCTTTTGTACTGCGTATGCTTGCTTTTAGTATGATTGTTTTGTAACTCCCCACCAGCAATGCTCTCGCCCTTTTAGTATATTAAAAAAAAATGTCGATTCAGTTTCTAGTTTTTGTTTACGGACCTTCCTTGTTCAAATCAAAATCAAATCAAATGTATTTATATAGCCCTTCGTACATCAGCTGATATCTCAAAGTGCTGTACAGAAACCCAGCCTAAAACCCCAAACAGCAAGCAATGCAGGTGTAGAAGCACAGTGGCTAGGAAAAACTCCCTAGAAAGGCCAAAACCTAGGAAGAAACCTAGAGAGAAACCAGGCTATGTGGGGTGGCCAGTCCTCTTCTGGCTGTGCCGGGTGGAGATTATAATAGAACATGGCCAAGATGTTCAAATCTTCATAAATGACCAGCATGGTCGCATAATAATAATCACAGGCGGAACAGTTGAAACTGGAGCAGCAGCACGGCCAGGTGGACTGGGGACAGCAAGGAGTCATCATGTCAGGTAGTCCTGAGGCATGGTCCTAGGGCTCAGGTCCTCCGAGAGAGAGAAAGAAAGAGAGAATTAGAGAGAGCATACTTAAATTCACACAGGACGCCGGATAGGACAGGAGAAGTACTCCAGATATAACAAACTGACCCTAGCCCCCCGACACAAACTACTGCAGCATAAATACTGGAGGCTGAGACACCTTATTGCCTCTAATGGTATGATCCTGATCTGAGGGAAAGTTGCACAACATTAACTTTCTCACAGATCCTCCAATATCATCAATATGATTTATATGAAGGTTGGCATGTATCTCAAGTCAGGGTTTCAGCACGACTTCCAATGGACTCCTTCCACCAGATGGTGTGTGCTTTAATATACACCTCTATGCCTTCACCTCTCTCACCTTAGTGTTAATGATGCTGATAGTGTGATATGAATGCTGAAGTGCACAAAATCTACATTAGTTCTCTGGATGAAGAAACAGACCATGCGTATCTTGTATGTGTTTGAAATCATCTCAGAAATGTGATTTATTATGAAAAAGTTCGTACAATTATGGGGTCAAGTTTGGCGTCACATCATACATATTCTTGTATAATTTTCATTGGGCCATCAGTGGGAGCAATAACTCTTCACATATCTATACTTGTTAGACTAGGCATTTCATATAAGTCCTCTTATTAAATGCACGTATTCACTGCAACTCCTAGCACTGGTTAACTATAGCGTCATTCAGTAGAACAGTACAGTAAACTGTATGTTCTGTAGAAGACAGCACCTCTGGTATCGCATCAGACAGGTAATTACAGCATAGCATGTCTCAAATGGCACCAATAGGTGCTTGTATCTTTTAGTGAAGGAGACAAGGCCCGTCACCTTGGTATGTTGCTCACATAACCACCTTCAACAATCAACCTGACCAATGAAATGTATTGTACACCTCATCCCTATGTGTAGTTTTATTTATTTCAGAATCAGTTGCTGGCTGCTAAATGTAATGATACATTTAAGTTAATAAATATGAATACAATATTAGTTAGGTTGTTGGATGATATTGTTTTTGCACATTGTTTGCTTGTTGTTTTGTAATTGTATTTCTAAATAAAGCCATTCACTCCAAATTTTACTATGTGCGCAGGTCTGTTCGAATGTGTCTGTGTTACTCTTCCAGTGTTAGGCATGCAAAGTATTGGTCCCTCAAGCTGAATTTGAAACATGTTTTTGATCCATTAAAGGAACTACAGTTCATTAGATGAATGGTCTCCATATTATCTCTAAAGAACAACTTTAGACTGACTGCTTCCTGTTTTGATGTTGCAGTTCACACGGCTGTTGTCAGCAGGACCAACCAGATCACTAGTAATCATGTGAAGGATAAATTGTCCAAACAAACTTCAGGGTACTTGCAGTGACCTTGACGGAAGCATCATTTGCTCAGGCTACTGTCACAGTGTGTTAGAGGACAGAGTCTTCAGTCATACTTTTTGCATGCTTGTTATGTTTGTGTCATAGTAGTTGTTCTGTTGTCATGGCCCTGTCTCTAAGTGTTAGTAAAACTTCATATGAAAGTACAGTTGTCAACAAGATTGCGTTTATCTGCTTCTTATCTGAACCTAGAAATCCACAGTTCATTGGAATAACAAAGCATTAATGGATTTTATTTTCATGCAGAATATGGATGATAGTATGTAGAAAATGTTGTTGGAGAAACTAATAGTCCTTGTTTTATTACCTCATTGCTCCATCCTTGTAAGAGCTGAAGACGCACAACGCACCCATGGATAATTCAAGTGCATGTGAAGAGAGGGCACTTGGGCTGTGCTTTGATGATAGACCTGTCGAGACAAATAACACCATGTTTGCATTTTGGGAACACAAAAGTAGGTATGAGGCTTGGTGCTGTTCTGGGGAAGGCTACCTTGAGGTGCTATGGCTATTTATCTTCACCTCAATCCCCCCATCTCTGCTCTCTACACCAACTTCTTAGACTGGTGTCGGAAATGTTGAGGGGGCAAAGTTGTTAACATGACACTACCTCCGTGAGAGAGACTCTGAGTCACACTCACCCTCCCCAGTGACAAACCGTTATATGACAAACCTTTTTTATTTATTTCCTTTAATGTGACTCAAAGGGGTCATGGACGAGTATCCAAAGGGATGGAAGTTGGTGACGAAGAGGCAACTCTAGGTAAACACCACCTACAGTGGTTGGAGTTGGAGCTCTGGTCATGAATCCCAGGAGGAGCCACTGTATTAGGAACTTGACTTGGACTGCTACGTTTGCATAAGTACATGTAGGTGTTGCTAGTTAATATTCTGTGTGAGGACAGACGCTGGGAGACGAGAAGCAAGTACAGGGAGTAAATATTTAATAAATGACAGACATGAAACAAAACACGGACCGCGTCTGGACAAGGGAAACATAACGACATTAATGCTGACACTGGGATCAAATTGAGGAATAGACAGATAAAGAGGAGGCAATCAATAAGTGATGGAGTCCAGGTGAGCTCAAGGAAGTGCTGATGCGCGTAATGATGGTGACAGGTGTGTGTAATGATGGGCAGACTGGCGCCCTCGAACGAACACCTGAGAGGGGGAGCGGGAGCAGGTGTGACACTGTGTGGTAATAACAAAATAAGGATTCATAATTAAAACCTCAGGTCAAGTCATTTGAGTTTGCCCTAATACATTTAGGATTAATTAACTCAAACCAAAGGTTAGGATTTTACTTGAATGTACACACACACACACACACACACACACACACACACACACACACACACACACACACACACACACACACACACACACACACACACACACACACACACACACACACACACACACACACACACACACACACACACACACACACACACACTACTCCTAAAATACTGCTTGTTCCTGCAGTTATGAATTTCACATTGAAGGATTAAAAAACTGATAAAATTACACTGTTGCACAATATTACAGTATAGTACAGAGTACATGGCACTCTCTCCTGTATTACTTTGAATTTATACAAATTGTAATTGGCCACGTCCAAGCACCCCATCACGCAAGTGCTCCACCATGTAGCAATCACATTTAGTTTGATGTAATGTTTATACTGTCCAATCAAGCTTGTTTAAACATCTCTTCATCTATCTTACGTGTCAGTTTGCATGACTGCCAATTTTGTCACTCCATCCTCTCTCCAACATCCAGGGATTTCCGTTCTCCCCTCCCTCTCAGCAACATTGAGATTCCTTATGTAATGAAACATACTATATAAAATACATATACATTATTATTATTAACCATTTGTGTCCTCTCAAATCCAACATTCAATTTACACTTTGTTTGTCTCAATGTGTGAGAGTTAAATTTAGTCTCAAAGAAATGTAGCTTTTATCATGACAAAACAAATGCTAATTGTTTAAATAGGAAGAACCTTGACTCTCCACTTCCTCTCTCTAACTTTCCACCTCAGGAAACGCCCAGCTGTCAGGGTCACCATATGGGAGATCCCATGAGAAACAGACCTGCCTGACCTCAGAGTTTGAGTCACGGCAGATACTCTAAACTCCCATGCATCTGCATACATACATAAATATAAGCATCTTTGTCCTCTCCTCCTTCTGGTGGGTCCATCACTGCGCCATTTCCTGAAATGCCCTTGGGTTGTCCCATCCGGAGAATGTGTGTGTGTGTGTGTGTTTGTGCATGTTTGTGTGCATGTATATGAGAGTGAATGAATGCTCTATAATGGGAGCTCTGTGCAACCTTGCTAATGCCTTTAATAGTTTTGTTCATCAGATCATAAACGTTCTACCCTCTGGCAACTACCTGCCAGTATAAATATTGTAATGGCTTGCTGCACATTTCGTATATATACCCAAGCACGAATGTATGCACACAGGCGATCAAGCACACACACTACAAATGTACCAGCACTTTGAGATTTGTGCTGTTATTCTTTTTTTCTTGGACAATACCCTGCTCGGAGGACACGATTGGAAAGCATTGCATCAAAATGAGCTGGATTCAGGAAATTGCCTTTTTCCCCCATCCGCACTTACAGTACACAGGGTCGTTCTACCAATAAGGTGCCTTTTGTCATAAAGAGCACATATTCAACTTAATAAAACATTGTTTTTCCCATCTCAAGAGGTTTAAAAAAAATACTATAGTAATTCTATTAAGTCTATTAAGTGCCAAATAAAGTAACAGGGTTGACCGTAACAGTGTTGTGTGTGTGATTTCATCTTACATCAGCCATAAATCCTCTTGTGACAGGGGGAATGGAAGCTTGTTGTGTGTAACATGGAGGGGCAGTTGACAAAAACAATCATTGTGAAAACATTTCTAGCCTGTCTATCTATGGGTAACAGGGTTGTCGTGTTATGCTCGTTTTCCATCACAAAACACAAAACAATTCCCCAAAAACCTGCTTTTACACTACTACTTGACTATTAGATGTTCAATGTTTCTTTAGAAACAATGATTTAAAAGCAATAGTTTCACCATATTAAAACACAAAGGTTGACCTTGAATAGTTTCACCATATTTAAACAACAGGGTTGACCTTAAAATGAGGGAAATTATTATAATTTATTTGACAAAAAATTGGAAACAAAAATATAAAAGATAAATAATAATCTTCAGAAATGACTTTGTCAAAGAAACAAAATGACTAGGATACACAGAGGGACATGTTCAAATGCTGACTTTTGGCACATTAGCACTTTGGTCTTTATTCAAATAAAAAAATATATCAGATTTACTGAAGTTTCCATGTGGTCTATATTAACAGGCTTTTAAAATATTTGAGCACAATTTCTACTTAAAATATAAAAGGTACTCATTTCGTGGAACGACCCAACAGCAGTGGCAAATCGATCTACAGATATCCGCTTTGGCCGCTATCGCAATAACACAGAGCTTTACTCTGTATGACAATGCCAAATCCAGAGAGGTTATATACGATATCGACAAAATGGAAGGCTCATGGTACTTCACATGGAAAGTTCTGTCGATGCCTCTGCTCATGTCACAAATAGCTGAAAGGCAATAGGTTCTGTAAGGCAGTGGTTCCATAACACTTTTTTAAGGAACTCAGTCCGGCTTTCAACTTACTCTTGAAAGTTGTAATAGTACAATGCACAAGGTGCAATTCCGAAATTGGGTGGTGTATCATTAGTTCCTCTTGTCATGTCAGTCTGTAATGGTTTTCCTGTGGTGAAGGAGAAGCGGACCAAAATGCAGCGTGGTGGTTATTCGTGTTTTAATAAATCACTTCACATGAACAAACTAACAAAAACAAGAAACGTGAAAACCCAAAACAGTCCTATCTGGTGCAAACACAGAGACAGGAACAATCACCCACAAAAACACAGTGAAACCCAGGCTACCTAAGTATGATTCTCAATCAGAGACAACTAATGACACCTGCCTCTGATTGAGAACCATACTAGGCCGAAACATAGAAATACCCAAAACCTAGAAAAACAAACATAGACTGCCCACCCAACTCACGCCCTGACCATACTAAATAAATACAAAAGAAAGGAAATAAAGGTCAGAACGTGACACAGTCATTGCATACCTTAGAGAGCTACAGTGCATTCGGAAAGTATTCAGACCCCTTGACTTTTTCCACATTTTGTTACATTACAGCCTTAATCTAAAATTGCTAAAAACATTCCCCCCCATCAGTCTACCCACAATACCCGATAATGACAAATCAAAAACTGAAACATCACATTTCCAGAAGTATTCAGACCCTTTACTCAGAACTTTGTTGAAGCACCTTTGGCAGCGATTACAGACTCACACCTGTATTTGGGGAGTTTCTCCCATTCTTCTCTGCAGATCCTCTCAAGCTCTGTCAGGTTGGATGGGGAGCGCCGCTGCACAGCTATTTTCACGTCTCTCCAGAGATGTTCGATCGGGTTCAAGCCTTGGCTCTGGCTGTGGCTGTGTGCTTAGGGTCATTGTCCTGTTGGAAGGTGAACCTTTGCCCCAGTCTGAGGTCCTGTGCATTCTGGAGCAGATTTTCATCAAGGATCTCTCTGTACTTTGCTATGTTCATCTTTCCCTCGATCCTTATTAGTCTCCCAGTCCCTGCCACTGAAAAACATCCCCACAGCATGATGCTGCCACAGCCATGCTTCACCGTAGGGATGGTGACAGATTTCCTCCAGACGTGACGCTTGGCATTCAGGCCAAAGAGCTCAATCTTGGTTTCATCAGACTAGAGAATCTTGTTTCTCATGGTCTGAGAGCCCTTTAGGTGCATTTTGGCAAATTCCAAGCAGGCTGTCATGTGCCTTTTACTGAGGAGTGGCTTCCGTCTGGCCACTCTACCATAAAGGCCTGATTGGTGAAGTGCTGCAGAGTTGGTTGTCCTTCTGGTAGGTTTTCCCATCTCTACAGAGGAACTTTAGAGCTCTGTCAGAGTGACCATCAGGTTGTTGGTCAAGTCCCTGACCAAGGCCCTTCTTCCCCGATTGCTCACTTTGGCCAGAGTTGGCCAGCTCTAGGAAGAGTCTTGGTGGTTCCAAACTTCTTCCATTTAAGAATGATGGAGGCCAATGTTTTCTTGGGGACCTTCAGAAATGTTTTGGTACCCTTCCCCAGATCTGTGCCTCGACACAATCCTGTCTCTGAGCTCTACGGATAATTCCTTCGACCTCATGGCTTGGTTTTTGCTCTGACATACACTGTCAACTGTGGGACCTTATATAGACAGGTGTGTGCCTTTCCAAATTATGTCCAATCAATTGAATTTACCACAGGTGGTCTCCAATCAAGTAGAAACATCTGAATGATGATCAATGGAAACAGGATGTACCTGAGCTCAATATCGAGTCTCATAGCAAAGGGTCTGAATAAGTATTCAGACCCATAAATATGGTATTTGCAAAAATTTGCTAAAACCTGTTTTCACTTTGTAATTATGGGGTATTGTGTGTAGATTGCTGAGGAAAAAAATGTATTTAATCCATGTTAGAATAAGACTGTAATGTAACAAAATGTGGAAAAAGTCAAGGGGTCTGAATACATTCCAAAGGCCCTGTATGTATAACTTGTCAGAAATGTCCAGATCAACTAGCCCATGTCAGCTAACGTTTTTTAGCTAGGTTTTTAGCCCATATATTTTGCAGTAATGTTCCCCAATACTGGAGGGTATTGAAAAGTTTGGGAACCCCTGCACAAGACACATTACAAAACTAACACAGACCCTCTCTCTCTCTCTGGCAGAACTAACATTCGGAAGGTATTGATATGCTTAATGGTGATGGGATTGACACAGCAGCCTGTGTTTGCTTGTGTATGTGAACAACTTAGTGTGTGGAATTTCCCCCTTGTTGCCATGGCTAAAACCCTAGTCTTGAAAACCTGACCCTAGGCAACACAGTGACTAGGGTCTGGTTTCAATGATGGAACTCTTTCCCGTCAATAAAATACAAAATAGTAGCTAGGAAGTTGGAGGTTATTTTTAATGAGTGCATTCAATTCACATCTACTTTCTTAACTTAAACCACTGCAAAGCAAAAAAGGTTTTGCTTGGAAACTTTGGCATGTCTGCCTCTTGATTTGCTGGGACATTTTTCCCTTTATCGACTTAGGCAGTGACATAGTTCCTCTATCCAAAAAGAGTCCATCATTGAAACCAGACCCTAGTCACTGTGTTGCCGAGTCACTGTTGCCTAGGTTCGAGTTTTCAAGACTACTAAAACCCCTCCGTTCTCAAAGTCCCCCCCCCCCCCCCGCTTCCCCTTCAAGTTAAGTGAAGGAAATGCAACGAGGGCCCATTAATTCCACCCATTAAGAGAGGTCTGCATAATGCACACAGAGATGCCATGTGTCAGCCTAAAGGGAGCTGCTCTGGTCCCCAAAGTCCCACTTGCCTCTGGACTGGAGGCACCGCTTAGAGGGCAGCTCTAATTACCCATGGGGCACTTGGGCAGAGAGAGGGAAACCAAGAGCTCCATCATCAGCACTCTGGATTTTTCCCAGTGTTTTATTATTTATTCACATTTCATCAGGCATTAGTAAAACACCAGCTTTCCTTTCCCTCCTGAGCTGCCTTACAAGTGACTCTGTGACCTGCACTCAAGGACACCGCCAATCTCCACTCTATTAGAGAACCAGCTAGTTGAAATATGTCTGTTTGAAATTCCACTATGACACGCCATTTAGATAATACGATGAGTATGCTTGGCTGCCACTGGGTGGCGCTAGCTGAGAGCAGTTGCAATGGGGGAGCCACTGATGAGGCTCTTTAATGGAGCGATCTCAAGACTATTGGATCTGAGTTTGATACATGCAGTCCAGAATGACATAACACTCTTTATGGTTGCTAATAGTGTTACTTAAGTTCATGCTTTCCATTGCAACGAGAGACCCATCTCTCTTACTTTAATTTGAATGGAGGGAGAAGTGACATACTTTGTGAAGTGATTACATTCACCCTTGTTTAATGGGTTGTGAGAGACACACAGATTACAGAATATATTGATACACACAGTACATCATGGATCCGACATCAATTCATGTTCTCAACTTAGCGAATGGGAGCATCTGTAATAACCTTCCCTTTGTTCTGTTTTTGGGCAGATTGATGATGAGAGTTCCCTCAATGTCGCTTAAACGTTTCCCCCTGCATTGAATGCGAAGAGTATCAACACTGGGTTGCAGAACTGGTTCCTGACATGTCTTTCTCTCCCTGCATGACGGCGACACGGGAACCCAAGAGCAGCTGCTGACCTGTGAATCAACAACGTTGTGCTTTCAGACACAAGAAACACTACAGCTGAAAAAGTATTTCATTAATTCAACACCCTCTCTCTCAACTTTAAAAAACATATGCTGATGGGATGGGATGAGATGGTGACACAGTCACTCCATAGTGGTACCAATACCATTCCTGCTTTCTCTGTGGAGCGCTACAGGGTTTAACCACACCTACAATCTGTGAGAATTGTTGATGAACTCGTTGACTGCAGTTCTCTATGACCTGAAGGACTTACCTGCAGAGGAGTTCTTTCTGATGATGAAGGCAACTTCTGGCGGATCCAGCTGTGGCAGGGGCAGAGTGTGTCCTCAGCAGGGTCATCGGGTCAGCATTTGTATGGGCTGATGGGTAGCGGAGCAGCGCGGTGCGTCTCAGTGTGGGAGAGGGGCATGACCCATAAAGGGAGGCTGACAGATGCCCGCTGTAAATAGGACATTAACTAGGGTGACCTGAGAGAATGGGGGTTAAGGAAGAGGAACTAGACGAGAAGAAAACAGAGTGATTGGGAGAGAAAGAAATGCTTAGTGGGCAATTTCATGGAGCTGATAACTGAGGGGAAGCAATCCCATAGTCTCTGCGCAAAAAGTCAACCAAAACATTTATTAACTATCTGTGTGTCAGTGGACACCTGCAGACTGTCCATAGTCAAACATTGTTAAAAGTTTTCTTGAGGTACTGGAGATGCTTTACTGGGGTTGAGTTTCTCTATGCTCGATAAAAGGCTTTTGGTAGAGGACATAGATCTGAAGGAATCCAGGATTTTAAATAAACTGTGAATTAAAAAAAGATATTAGCAAGATATTTAATCACCACCATTATTTAGCTCTTAATCATAGCTTGAATGTGCTGAAACAAAACAGAGGAATGAGAAGTCAATAGCTGAACTAGAAAAGCAAGGCAGGGG
Organism: Oncorhynchus nerka; assembly: GCF_034236695.1. NCBI lineage: Eukaryota > Metazoa > Chordata > Actinopteri > Salmoniformes > Salmonidae > Oncorhynchus > Oncorhynchus nerka. The sequence continues at coordinate 29,114,142 of NC_088416.1, read as the reverse complement.
TATTGTCATGATACAACATGTTTAACTATTTTGATTACTCCAAATGAGTAGCCTTTAGTCAAAGAGAGAGAGAGAGAGAGAGAGAGAGAGAGAGAGAGAGAGAGAGAGAGAGAAAAAGAGACAGTCAGTCAGAATGAGTTGTTCCACTTTTCATAGGAGCCTGAGCCGCAGTGTGTGGCCCTCGTTAGCTCTCCAGGGCCCCGGCAGCAGTGCTGGAATGGATGGATATATGGAGGGATAGATGGCGATGGGCTTATTTTGCTGCTCTGTGCCCAGAGCTCTGTGGGCGCTCTGAGTGAACGGGAGGGCCCCCGAGCAAAGAGTGTACCAGAGACAGATCGCAATGCACGGCCTCGCAATCATCAGCCTCACCACAACATCAACCCTTCATTCTCCACTCCCAACCACCAAACATCTCAGCTCATCTCTACTAAAATACCATTTCACCTCTCAGCCCTGACATACATTCACATTATACTGGATCTTATTCACTAATTAGACACTCTTATCTACACTAAAGCCACTTCTAGTACTGTACCTTTTCCTACACTTAATGACCAAAAGCACCCTCTTTGATTGACCTCATGGGTGGAATGTTATTCATATTTTTATGTTATTAAAATCCGGTATTTCTATGTCAAAAGGTTTTGTTATATTTCAGTCTTCCGTGATGTATGTAAGAGAAATATTGGGATGCAAACTCAAAATTGAATACATTTTAACTCTATATCTGACATGGTACAGTTGTCTTCTTCAACAACTTTGGATGAAATGTGAAGCCACAATCCAAAGATTCCTGACTGAACATTGACTCCTACTGCTAATCTCCATTCCGCACCCTTTGCTTCCCTTCATTGAATGGGGCTCCGTTGTTTCATTTAAAAATATATATATTTAACTAAGCAAGTCAGTTAAGAACAAATTATTATTTACAATGACAGCCTACTCCGGCCAAACCCTGACGGCACTGGGCCGTATAGGACTCCCAAACATGGCTGGATGTGATACAGCCTGGATTTGAACCAGGTACTATAGTGACACCTCTTGCACTGAGACACAGTGCCCTAGACCGATGCGCCACTCGGGAGCCCAACCAATGCGTTCAAAGGATAAAAAACGTTTGAGACTGAAAAGCCCTTGACCAATGCATGCTTCCTTCAGGATGCACAGCCACCAGCTATGGTTTTGCATGCCCTGGCGAAGGATGCTGTCATGCAAATTAGGTGATTGGAGTTCAATGGTCCCCAGTGGTAAGTATACCGGTAGCTAGACCATACACTACTGGTTTTATACAGTGCATTCGGAAAGTGTTCAGACCCCTTCCCCTTTTCAACATTTTGATATGTTTCAGCCTTATTCTAAAATTGATTAATTAATGTTTTCCCTCATCAATCTACACACAATAGCCCATAATGACAAAGTGATTTTTTTTGCAAATTTATAAAAAAAACAGAAATACCATATTTACATAAGTATTCAGACCCTTTGCTATGAGACTCAAAATTTGCTCAGCTCAGCTGCATCCTGTTTCCATTGATCATCCTTGAGCTGTTTCTACAACTTGATTGGAGTCCACCTGTGGTATATTAAATTGATTGGACATGATTTGGAATGGCACACACCTGTCTATATAAGGCCCCACAGTTGACAGTGCATGTCAGAGCAGAAACCAAGCCATGAGGTCGAAGGAATTGTCCATAGAGTTCAGACACAGGATTGTGTCGAGGCACAGATCTGGGGAAGGGTACCAAAACATTTCTGCAGCATTGAAGGTCCCCAAGAACACAGTGGCATCCATCATTCTTATTAAATGGAAGAAGTTTGGAACCACCAAGACCCTTCCTAGAACTGGCCTCCAGGCCAAACTGACCAATCGGGGGAGAAGGGCCTTGGTCAGGAAGGTGACCAAGAACCTGAAGGTCACTCTGACAGAGCTCCAGAGTTCCTCTGTGGAGATGGGAGAACCTTCCAGAATGACAACCATCTCTGCAACACTCCACCAATCAGGCCTTTATGGTAGAGTGGCTAGACGGAAGCCAGCCCTCAGTAAAAAGCACATGACAGCCTGCTTGGAGTTTGCCAAAAGGCACCTAAAGGACTCAGACCATGAGAAACAAGATTCTCTGGTCTGATGAAACCAAGATTGAACTCTTTGGCCTGAATGTCAAGCATCATTTCTGGAGGAAATCTGGCATCATCCCTACGGTGAAGCATGGTGGTGGCGGCATCATGCTGTGGGGATGTTTTTCAGTGGCAGGGACTGGGAGACTAGTCAGGATCGAGGGAAAGATGAACAGAGCAAAGTACAAAGATCCTTGATGAAAACCTGCTCCAGAGTGCTCAGGACCTCAGACTGGGGCGAAGGTTCACCTTCCAACAGGACAACGACCCTAAACACAGCCAAGACAACACAGGAGTGGCTTCGGGACAAGTCTCTGAATGTTCTTGAGTGGCCCAGCAAGAGCCAAGACTTGAACCTGATCGAGCATCTCTGCAGAGACGTGAAAATAGCTATTAACTAGCAGCATCAAACTCAAACCAACCCAGTGCCATAGTAAAACACGTCACAGTTTGTTGCATAGTGTAACGCCTTCACCGGCCTGAATCTAATCCAATCTGGAGTCAGTCTACCTACGGAAAGCATAGCATTAGCTTCCAAACAAGGTGATGTTATTTCTCAAGCTATGTTTATAATTGAGGGATGTTGTTGCTGTTTTTCTGTTAGACAAAGTGTACAGCTGGGTGCCAAACGGATCCCCTGGTCATGAACGGAGGCCGAGACCTACCAGAAGGAGCAAAGGTGGGTGTCATAACATGTCCAGCAATATGGTTGCAATGGTTTACCGACCTCAAAAAATAATTGTATTCACTGTTCACTTGTTACTTTCACAGCTTGTCAGGCAAGACCTCAGAATAAAACTGTGTCATGCGACAAGTACCCTCTTCTAAATTGTTGCCAGTGTCTCCCTTGATTCCCATGAAAAGGACACGCCATCATGACGCTTCTGATAGTGACCCGAGTTACTGCCCTGATGACACAGACGGCGTCATCAACAACGACAGGTAATGTGTGTTATGTAAAAAGTTGTATTAAAAAATACCCAGCTTGATAATATTTTAGGTGAATTCCTCAACCAATCAGAGTCATTTGTGCATTAGCCAAAAGCTTTGTCCTTTCTTTAGAACAAAATGCAATTTACCACTTGGCTATTTATTGCATCAGCCTTTCTCTAACTTTTTGTGCCAGGGACCAGCAAGACATGGCCTTCTTGTTCTGGGGACTGCTTTGGGAAAAAAATGTTGGCACTCGCTTTTTCTTTATAAAAAAGACTGATTTCATTCATTTCTTTCTTCACACAAAATGTATGAATTATGTATTTTCTTGGCTGCCTTCATAGTTTGTTTGTGCCATCTTCATGGGCAGTGTCTCTCTATGCTTTCTTCATAGGCTGTCTTCAGGTGATGTCTGTTTGCCTGTCTATTTGATGGGCTGTCTTCAGGGGATGTCTGTTTGCCTGTCTATTTGATGGGCTGTCTTCAGGTGATGTCTGTTTGCCTGTCTATTTGATGGGCTGTCTTCAGGGGATGTCTGTTTGTCTGTCTATTTGATGGGCTGTCTTCAGGGGATGTCTGTTTGCCTGTCTGTTTGCCTGTCTATTTGATGGGCTGTCTTCAGGTGATGTCTGTTTGCCTGTCTATTTGATTGGCTGTCTTCAGGGGCTGTCTGTTTGCCTGTCTATTTGATGGGCTGTCTTCGCGGGCTGTCTGTTTGCCTGTCTATTGATGGGCTGTCTTCAGGGGATGTCTGTTTGCCTGTCTATTTGATGGGCTGTCTTCAGGGGCTGTATGTTTGCCTGTCTATTTGATGGGCTGTCTTCAGGTGATGTCTGTTTGCCTGTCTATTTGATGGGATGTCTTCAGGAGATGTCTGTTTGCCTGTCTATTTGATGGGATGTCTGTTTGCCTGTCTATTTGATGGGCTGTCTTCAGGGGCTGTCTGTTTGCCTGTCTATTTGATGGGCTGTCTTCAGGGGATGTCTTTCTGTAAATGACAAACAATACAAACATTATTTAGTCATTATACATGATCACATGACCTGAGCTGTCAATAAAAACAATGTAACAACAACTGAATCTCTAATTATTTCTATATACGTTATTAAAAACATGAAATTGTACAAGATAATTGACACACCCGAGTGGCACAGTGGTCTAAGGCACTGCATCTCAGAGCTAGAGGCGTCACTACTGACCCTGGTTCGATCCTGGGCTGTATGATGGGGAGTCCCATAGGGCGCTGCACAATTGGCCCAGTGTCGTCTGGTTTAGGGGAGGGTTTGGCTGGTGTAGGTCGTCATTGTAAATAAGAATTTATTCTTAACTGGTGTGGCTGTCTCTTGAACACCAACACAATGGAGGAGAGGGGCACTCAAGGTGTTTCCAACAGTCAGTCTGCTGCAACATTTAGATTTTGTTGCAGCAAGAGAGGAGAAGCTGGTACATCTTAAGAATGTAGAATGAAAGGGGATGAAGGTCTTCACTGCCATCTCGCTGAGTTGCGGGTATTCTCCATTGCTGAACAGCCAGACCATGGACAGGCACATCTCATTAAAGCAAAGCTTGGTCACAGGACAGTTCCAATAGTTTATCCTCAAGAACCGGTGACAATCTGAGTCTCTTCAGTGCTGGTTAACGGATTACGCATCCACTGCTTTCCTGGGAGTGGATCAGATTGTGAGGGAAAGTAATCCTAGAATTTAAACTGAGTTTGGCTCAGATGTGATCCATTTCTACATCACTCTCGTCAGCCTTTATCCACTCTGTCTCTCCAGACTAGAAGTCGACCGATTATGATTTTTCAACGCCGATACCGATACTGATGATTGGAGGACCAAAAAAAGCAGATACCGATTAATCGGCCAACTTTTTTTTCCTTCGTTTATTTGTAATAATGACAATTACAATACTGAATGAACACTTATTTTAACTTAATATAATACATCAATAAAATCAATTTAGCCTCAAATAAATAATGAAACCTGTTCAATTTGGTTTAAATAATGCAAAAACAAAGTGTTGGAGAAGAAAGTAAAAGTGCAACGTTTAAGTTCCTTGCTCAGAACATGAGAACATATGAAAGCTGGTGGTTCCTTTTAACATGAGTCTTCAATATTCCCAGGTAAGAAGTTTCAGGTTGTAGTTATTATAGGAATTATAGGACCATTTCTCTCTATACGATTTGTATTGCATATACCTTTGACTATTGGATGTACTTATAGGCACTTTATTGCCAGTGTAACAGTATAGCTTCCGTCCCTCTCCTCGCTCCTACCTGGGCTCAAACCAGGAACACATCGACAACAGTCACCCTCGAAGCAGCGTTACCCATGCAGAGCAAGGGGAACAACTACTCCAAGTCTTAGAGCGAGTGACGTTTGAAACGCTATTAGCGCACACCCCACTAACTAGCTAGCCATTTCACATCGGTTACACCAGCCTAATCTCGGGAGTTGATAGGCTTGAAGTCATAAACAGCGCAATGCTTGAAGCACAGCGAAGAGCTGCTGGCAAAACGCACAAAAGTGCTGTTTGAATGAATGCTTACGAGCCTGCTGCTGCCTACCATCGCTCAGTCAGACTGCTCTATCAAATTATAGACTTAATTATAACACACAGAAATACGAGCCTTGGGTCATTAATATGGTCGAATCCGGAAACTATCATCTCGAAAACAAAACGTTTATTCTTTCAGTGAAATACGGAACCGTTCTGGATTTTATCTAACGGGTGGCATCCCTAAGTCTAAATATTCCTTTTACATTGCACAACCTTCAATGTTATGTCATAATTACGTAAGATTCTGGCAAATTTGTTCGCAACGAGCCAGTCGGCCCAAACTGTTGCATATACCCTGACTCTGCTTGCATTGAACGCAAGAGAAGTGACACAATTTCACCTGGTTAATATTGCCTGCTAACCTGGATTTATTTTAGCTAAATATGCAGGTTTAAAAATATATACTTCTGTGTATTGATTTTAAGAAAGGCATTGATGTTTATGGTTAGGTACACGTTGGAGCAACGAGTCCTTTTTCGCGAATACGAACAGCATCGATTATTTGCAACACAGGACACGCTAGATAAACTAGTAATATCATCAACCATGTGTCGTTAACTAGTGATTATGATTGATTATTTCTTTTTTGTAAGATAAGTATAATGCTAGCTAGCAACTTACCTTGTCTTCTTACTGAATTCGCGTAACAGGCAGGCTTCTCGTGGAGTGCAATGTAGTTATAGCATTGGACTAGTTAACTGTAAGGTTGCAAGATTGAATCCCTGAGCTGACACGGTAAAAATCAGTCGTTCTGCCCCTGAACAAGGCAGTTAACCCACTGTACCTAGGCAGTCATTGAAAATAAGAATGTGTTCTTAACTGACTTGCCTAGTTAAATAAAGGTGTAAAAAAAAAATAATAATAATAATTGGCCAACTCGGTGTCCAAAAATAACGATTTCCGATTGTTATGAAAACTTGAAATCGGCCTTAATTAATCGGTCGACCTCTACTCCAGACGCCCAAACACGTTGAGTGTTCCCCTCCTTTAACCTGTTGGTGTCCAAGAGACAGGCACACCAGTTAAGAACAAATGATTATTTACAATAACGTCCTACCCCGACCAAACCATCCCCTAACCCGGACAACACTGGGCCAATTGTGCACCGCCCCATGGGAATCCCGATTCAACAGCCTGGGATCAAACCAGAGTCTGTAGTGAAGCCTCCAGCACTGAGATGCAGTGCCTTAGATCGCTGCCCCAAACATCTTGTACTATTTAACGTTTCTAATAACGTACTGTTATATAGAAATAATGATAAAGATTCAGTTGTTACATTGTTTTTATTGACAGCACAGGTCATGTGATTGTGTATAATGACTAAATAATGTTTTTATTGTTTTGTCTATGAAATCGACTGTTTTTTTCGTTTGAGCTGAGTTTGGAAAATGACACGTGCTCATCCCTGCATGGATAGGCTGAGCAGCAGTCTCATCCGTACAGATCCATAATACAACAGTCCCATCATATTCCATACCCCGTTATGTATTCGTTCAGAAGACAGAATATGTCACCTGCGGTTGTATTCTGAGGCAACACTTTGCAACAAATAAATTATTCATGTACTGTATGTATCGAATATATACAAGAAGCAGACATTTATAATGTCAGTCGTTTCATCTAATAGGATTGCAAACCAATTTGATGTGCGAGTTCTTTTTAAAACCTGTGATTTCATCATCTGCCATATCCTGGATCCTATGTGTCATTCTACGTGTCATTAGAAAGTGTGATGATGCTGATCTTGGTAGCTGCAGTTGGGCCTAAAACCTCTCAGCAAGTTTCCACGACTGAGGCTATGACCAGTTTTTCAACTATGGTGAAAGGAGCCTGGCACTTGGAAAATGCTATGAGAGTATGAACCCTTCAGTAAATTCTCATAGTCTGTGAAATTATTGTGCAGCATTTTTGTTTGGTATGTCATCTCTTTTTTTGTAAAACAAAAACCGTCTGGTTTATCCTTGAGACGTGGATGGTTTGTTTATACATTTCTGTGTATTTTCGATGGCTTCATAGCATCATTGCTGAGGCAAGTCTGACATATCACACAGACCGGTTTTGGCAGGCAGCTGTCATTTGAAACAAATCCATGGAGACTGAGAGCGTGCAGCCTGCTCAGCAGGGCTAGCTTGTGTGTGTGTTTGGTGTAGCTATACTTAGTCATGGCAACACAATTTGTTTACTGCAGCATGCATAGTTCAGTGCATTGTAGTGAATTGTAGGCCTACGGCAAGCATTTATTCGATGTAAATACATGTATTTATTTGTGACGTGGACCAAAAAATTCTCCAATCATATTCAAGACAAATACGCTGCGGACCAGCAATGTCACGACTTCCGCAGATGTCGGCTCCTCCCCATGTTCGTTCGGCGGTCGACGTCGCCGGCTTTCTAGCCATCGCTGCTCCATTTTTCATTGATCCATTTGTTTTGTCTTGTTTTGCACACCTGGTTTGCATTTCCCAACCACACTGCATGTATTTATTCCCCTGTTCCCCCTAATGTCTTTGTGTGATATGGTTTGTGTTATGTGTCATGTTTGACGCGCCAGACTGGTGTTCGTATATTCCGTGTTTTGTCACGAGGTATGTTTATTTGTTTGAACATAATTATTATGACTGTTTGCACGTTTTGCACTTTTGCCAATTGGCTGGAGGTTTCGACGCCGTGGCGTCCGTCTGGTGGTTTCTCCTGCCTCAATAAAGTGTGCGCCTGTTCACAACTCTCTGCTCTCCTGCACCTGACTCATGCACCATGACACATCTCCTTTGCATGGAGTTCATCCGGCTGGTGGAATGTTGTCCCACTCCTCAGCTTCCTCACACCAGATACTGACAGTTTTTCTTCATCCACGCCCCAGCCCTTACTTTTTTTTAAGGTACAGTATCTGTGACCAACAGATGCATATCTGTATTCTCAGTCTTGCGCAAATCCATTAAAGCATAATTCATTTACTGTATTTCAGTTGGCTGATTTCCTTATATGAACTGTAACTCTGTAAAATCTTTGAAACTCTCGCATGTTGCGTTTATATTTGTGTTCAGTGTATATATACAGTGCCTTTGGGAAGTATTCAGACACCTTTACTGTTTCCAATTTTGTTAGGTTACAGGCTTATTTTAAAATTGATAGACACAATACCCCATAATGACAAAGCTAATTTATTACAAATTAAACTGAAATATCACATTTACAGAAGTATTCAGACCCTTTACTCAGTACTTTGTTGAAGCACCTTTGGCAGTGATTACAGCCTCAAGTCTTTTTGGGTATGATGCTACAAGCTTGGCACACCTGTATTTGGGGAGTTTTTCCCACTCTTCACTGCAGATCCTCTCAAGCTCTGTCAGATTGGATGGGGAGCATTACTGCACAGTTATTTTCACGTCTCTCCAGAGATGCTCGATTGGGTTCAAACCCGGGCTCTGGCTGGGCCACTCAAGGACATTCAGAGACTTGTCCCCGAATCCACTCCTGCGTTGTCTTAGATGTGTGCTTAGGGTCGTTGTCCTGTTGGAAGGTGAACCTTTGCCTCAGTATGAGGTCCTGAACATTCTGGAGCAGGTTTTCATCAAGGATCTCTCTGCACTTTTCTCCATTCATCTTTGCCTCGATCCTGACTAGTCTCCCAGTTCCTGAAAAACATCCCCACAGCATGATGCTGCCACCACCATGCTTCACCGTGGGGATGGTGCCAGGTTTCCTACAGACATGAAGCTTGACATTCAGGCTTTAGGTGCCTTTTGGCAAACTCCAATTGGGCTGTCATGTGCCTTTTACTGAGGAGTGGCTTCCGTCTGGCCGCTCTATCATAAAGGCCTGATTGGTGGAGTGCTGCAGAGATGGATGTCCTTCTGGAAGGTTCTCCCATCTCCACAGAGGAATTCTAGAGCTCTATCAGAGTGACCATCGGGTTGTTGGTCACCTCCCTGACCAAGGCCCTTCTCCCCCGATTGCTCACTTTGGCCAGGGAGCCAGCTCTAGGAAGAGTCTTGGTGGTTCCAAACTTCTTCCATTTAATAAGAATGATGGATGCTACTGTTTTCTTGGGGACCTTCAATGCTGCCGACATTTTTTGATACCCTTCTCCAGATCTGTTCATCGACACAATTCTGTCTCAGAGCGCTGTGGACAATTCCTTCGACCTCATGGCTTGATTTTTGCTTTGACATGCACTGTCAACTGTAGGACCTTATATAGACAGGTGTGTGCCTTTCCAAATCATGTCCAATCAATTGAATTTACCACAGGTGGACTCCAATCAAGATGTAGAAACATCGCAAGGATGCTCAATGGAAACAGGACGACACTGAGCTCAATTTCGAGTCTCATAGCAAAGGGTCTGAATACTTATGTAAAAATGGTATTTCTGTTTTTTGTTTTTAATACATTTGCAAAAATGTCAAAACTGTTTTCACTTTCTCATTATGGGGTTTTGTGTGTAGATTGATGAGATGTTTTATTTATTTAATCAATTTTAGAATAAGGCTGTGACGTAACAAAATGTGGAAAAAGTCTAGGGGATATGAATACTTTCTGAATGCACTGTATATATTTTTCAAGATTTTTGGAAATTCTCCACAGACCCAATTTTCATATCAGGTGACTCCACATTGGGTCGCGACCCCTAGTTTGGGAACCGCTGCCCTAGAGGCCCCAATCAGGTCAAGAGAAAGCAGCTGGATCTCCCCAAAGAATTCCGGAATTCTGTCCACAATGATATGGGACATTTAGGCTATGAGAGGACTCTTGATCTAGCCCATGCTTGGTTCTACTGGCCCTTCAGGTCCAGAGACATTGAGTTTCACTGCAGGTCATGTGCATGGTGTGTGAAGTGGAAGACACTGTCCACTAGATTAGCAGGTTTAGTGAACATCACCACTATGGTCCCCCTAGAGTTGGAGTGTATAGACTTCCACTCTCTGGAGAATGACACAAAGAACATCAGTAACATCCTCGTAGTGACAGATCACTTCACTCGCTATGCCCAAGGGTACACCACTAAAGACTAGAAAGTCAGCACTGTGGCCAGGGTGTTTTGTGAGAAGTTATTTGTCCATTATGGCCTGCCTTCCTGTATAAACTCAAAGTAGACTCATCCAGGAGGTCCTTCAGCTGGCTGGGGTGAAGAAGTCATGTACATCGCCTCCTGCATGAACTTAAAGCAGACTCATCCAGGAGGTCCTTCAGTTGGCTGGGGTGAGGAAGTCACGTACATCGCCATACCATCCTCAAGGGAACCCACAGCTGGAGAGATTTGATCGCACACTGCTCAATATACATGGAACTCTTGGATCCAATAAAAAACCCACATGGAGTCAGCAATTGGGGTACCTCATCCAAGCCATACAACTGCACCTGAAACGACTCTCCCCTTACTACCTGATGTTTGGGTGGGAGGCTAGACTGCCATTGATCTGTGCTTCTATGTTGCCCCGGATAGCAACTCCAACCAAGACTACCTGAAGTACAGGTCCACCTTAACGGAACAACTAAAGGAAGCCTATCAACTAGCCTCCACAGCAGCTTCGAGCAGAAATAAGGCGAATAAAACAAAATATGACAAACGGGTGAGACATCAAGAGCTCCAGCCTGGCGATCGTGTCCTTGGGAGTCCCAGGAAAGCACACAATTGCCAACAGGTGGAAACCTGAATAACATGTGATAGTGCAGAGGCTACCTGGACTGTCCACATATCAAGTACAGCCCAAAAGAGGAGGACCTACGAGGACACACTACCGAGATCACCTGCTTCCCATTGGCCAGTGACTGGTGAAGATGACAGTGAGACAATACAACCTAAAAAAAAGGATGGAGACGCGTCATCAAAAGCATCTATGGCCCTTTTCAGTTTTTGCCACTAAAGACCAGAAAGACAGAACTGTGGCCAGGGTGCTTTGGGAGGAGTTCTTTGTCCATTATGGCCTGCCTTCCCACATAAACTCTGATCAGAACAGAGACTTTCAAAGTAGACTCATCCAGGAGGTCATTCAGCTGGCTGGAGCGAAGAAGTCACATACATCGCCATACCATCCTCAAGGGAACCCACAGTCGGAGTGATTCAAACAAACAAAAGTCCACATGGAGTCAACAGTTGGGAGACCATAGAACCTAAAAATAGGATGGAGACATGTAATCAAAAGCATTAATGGTCCATCTCAGTTTCTGCGCCGCCATTTGATGAAGATAAGGAGACAGTTCTGTAACTCGCTAAGGGAGCTCGAATAAGGAAATGGGCTACTCTAAACCTCCAGTGTTGGATTTTGTGGACACAGTTGTCCCAGGAGCAGGTGCTAGTACAAAAGCCCCTCCTTTGGAGCAAGTTGAACCAGAGTGCCCCTCTGAAGAGGAAAGTGAATAAGTTCCTGAGCTGGCAGCAGAAGCTCAAGTGACCTCTGAAGAACAATTAAATGGCCCTAGTGTGCAACAGTCTCTTGTGTTAAGCCCTAGTTCAATCCCTAGTTCAGAGTAGGTGTCTAATTCAGCAGTTCCCTGATATGAAAGTGGGGTCGCAGGAGAATTTCCCAAACCCCCGCCCCCAAAAAATGTATCTATTATAATATTGTCTTTGTCTCTCAAAATCATTGTAATGTTGTTAACCTTAAAAATCTAAATTAAAATGATTCAAATCTAAAAGTGAAAATTCAACCAGAGAGCGCCCTTAGATCACGGTGAATGGCTAAGCCCCCTACGCTATGAAACCACACACTGTTGCAGTGACTTTGATATTACCGGCCGCAATTGATATGCTTAAAACAATGTGAGGGGAGGCAGAGGCACAGAAACTCACATCAATACCTTTGTCAGAAACACTGTGAAACTAAGAATTGATGCTATAGCTAGCAATCAAGAGGAATCTGACTGAACAACTCAAACTCCCCAGCTTATGCTCTCCAAATGGACGTTAGACGTCAGGGCCGAGATGCCCGTGCATTGACTTTTGTTTGCTACATGTTGGGTGATACTATTCACGAGGACATATCATTCTGTCTCACGATTCCCGAGCATGAAACGGCACTGGGGATGTTCAGTGTGTTGCATGGCTATATTTACGGAAAATACAGATTCCATGGGACTGAATGGTGGGCTTTTGCACAGATTGGACTCCATCTATCACGGGACAGTGGGCAGGCCTCTGCACTCTAGTTATGAATGTGTCTCCCTCTGCCATATGAACACATTGTGTGACACACCCACTGAGCTATAATGGATACACCGGGAGCAACTGGTGGCAAAAGAGCTGAGCGCAGAACGTCGCTTGTGAACTACATTGTGCACTCCTGTTTCGCAAAACTATGTGGAGATATGGGATCAGAGCATGACAATGTTCTATTTCACAGCGAGGCTTGGTGGTTTTCAAGAGAGGAACTGTTGTCATTCGCTATGGATGTAAAAAGAACTGACTGTTGACTTTCTCTGTAATTAAAATAAAATGTGTCTTCTTGCCGATGTAACAGACATATTTGGGAAACTGAATAAACAGAATTCAAGCATGCAGGGGAAATACAAAACAAATTATACAGGTGATTGACTGAATTAGCTAAATCCGTTTGACTGTGTTCCTGCCACAGTTGACATGCAGGTAAGTGAAATCGAACGGCTGATCGGGCTGTCATGTGACCAAATGCGGCAGACAACCCATACACGGATCACTATGGATGAGTTCTGGTTCCTGACTCAAAGGGAAAACTGTGCCGTTTCCCGCCGAGCATTTAAACTCATGGTACGCTGATTCAGTGCTCCCGTCTGCATTAAAAACTAATATCGATCCAGGTTGGATGTGAGAGGAGAGACGTGCACTGTTGACCACACCCCCTGACTTTGAGAATCTCTGACGTGACATGTATCAAACGCGCTCATGTCATTAGTGGTGGTGAGATACTGTAAGATAAATTATGTCAGACTAATTTGCAATTGACTGTCAGAACCCCACCTTAAAAGTATATGATGGTGAGTTGACAATACAATCAGAACTACTGTTCGACAAGCGCCAAACTTCTTAATATTATTTTTGGGGCGCCACATGGTTTTTATTGTTTGTCAAATTTTAGATTCGAGCTATAAAAATGTTTTTTTAAGTTTGCTATCTTTTAAGACTATTTCTACCAGTTTTGAACTAGCTTCAATTGCTAGGGTTCTAGAAAGTAATGTTAGCTACAGTACTTGTTCTCCAACCTTCACCAGATGAAACTGGAGCAGCAGCACGGCCAGGTGGACTGGGGACAGCAAGGAGTCATCATGTCAGGTAGTCCTGGGGCATGGTCCTAGGGCTCAGGTCCTCCGAGAGAGAGAAAGAAAGAGAGAAGGAGAGAATTAGAGAACGCACACTTAGATTCACACAGGACACCGAATAGGACAGGAGAAGTACTCCAGATATAACAAACTGACCCTAGCCCCCCGACACAAACTACTGCAGCATAAATACTGGAGGCTGAGACAGGAGGGGTCAGGAGACACTGTGGCCCCATCCGAGGACACCCCCGGACAGGGCCAAACTGGAAGGATATAACCCCACCCACTTTGCCAAAGCACAGCCCCCACACCACTAGAGGGATATCTTCAACCACCAACTTACCATCCTGAGACAAGGCTGAGTATAGCCCACAAAGATCTCCGCCACGGCACAACCCAAGGGGGGGGGATGACAGGATGACCACAACAGTGAATCAGCCCACTCAGGTGACGCACCCCCTCCAGGGACAGCATGAGAGAGCCCCAGTAAGCCAGTGACTCAGCCCCTGTAATAGGGTTAGAGGCAGAGAATCCCAGTGGAAAGAGGGGAACCGGCCAGGCAGAGACAGCAAGGGCGGTTCGTTGCTCCAGAGCCTTTCAGTTCACCTTCCCACTCCTGGGCCAGACTACACTCAATCATATGACCCACTGAAGAGATGAGTCTTCAGTAAAGACTTAAAGGTTGAGACCGAGTTTGCGTCTCTGACATGGGTAGGCAGACCGTTCCATAAAAATGGAGCTCTATAGGAGAAAGCCCTGCCTCCAGCTGTTTGCTTAGAAATTCTAGGGACAATTAGGAGGCCTGCGTCTTGTGACCGTAGCGTACGTGTAGGTATGTACGGCAGGACCAAATCAGAGAGATAGGTAGGAGCAAGCCCATGTAATGCTTTGTAGGTTAGCAGTAAAACCTTGAAATCAGCCCTTGCTTTGACAGGAAGCCAGTGTAGAGAGGCTAGCACTGGAGTAATATGATCACATTTTTGGGGTCTAGTCAGGATTCTAGCAGCCGTATTTAGCACTAACTGAAGTTTATTTAGTGCTTTATCCGGGTAGCCAGAAAGTAGAGCATTGCAGTAGTCTAACCTAGAAGTGACAAAAGCATGGATTAATTTTTCTGCATCAGTTTTGGACAGAAAGTTTCTGATTTTTGCAATGTTACGTAGATGGAAAAAAGCTGTCCTCGAAATGGTCTTGATATGTTCTTCAAAAGAGAGATCAGGGTCCAGAGTAACGCCGAGGTCCTTCAGTTTTATTTGAGACGACTGTACAACCATTAAGATTAATTGTCAGATTCAACAGAAGATCTCTTTGTTTCTTGGGACCTAGAACAAGCATCTCTGTTTTGTCCGAGTTTAATAGTAGAAAGTTTGCAGCCATCCACTTCCTTATGTCTGAAACACATGCTTCTAGCGAGGGCAATTTTGGGGGCAATTCTGTTCTGCCTTATTATTATTCGACCATGCTGGTCATTTATGAACATTTGAACATCTTGGCCATGTTCTGTTATAATCTCCACCCGGCACAGCCAGAAGAGGACTGGCCACCCCACATAGCCTGGTTCCTCTCTAGGTTTCTTCCTAGGTTTTGGCCTTTCTAGGGAGTTTTTCCTAGCCACCGTGCTTCTACACCTGCATTGCTTGCTGTTTGGGGTCATGACCGCCAGCATTTCTTGAGGAGCAAGGCAAAAAACAAGGCCAAATAAGTGGGTGCCGTTCCCCTTTAAGTCAATGTATTTAAGTTGAAGTTTTACCCCAATTTCAATGCTTAGATGAAAACAGTACAGGATGATAATTTTTTTCAAATCCAAAGTATTTTCCACGTTGATTCCGTGTCACAATACATTGAAACAACACTGATTCTACCAGTATGTGCCCATGGAATATGATGTACAGGATGACATAAAGACATGACATGGTATGTTGATCCATTAAAAGTCATGTTATGTTGATCTGTATTTCAATAACACATGTTAAATTGTATTTAAAAAAACACATGCTGAAGGTGTGGCAAGCTGAACATGTCCATTGTTTGGACATTTCTAATTAATAAAATTATGGTCCCCATTTCCTTGATTAGTATTGCATAAGTGTGCCCTTTGTTCACCATGGACTTGTCGATAATTGTTACAATGTTCGTTGGTCGTGTGAGTACCTGTGCTTTGTTGTTTTGGATTTCGTGCCACGTGTATTGAGTGGATGATTACGGGTCTCGTCCCGTGCAGTATCATTGTACGCTTGTGTATTTATTTGAGGTACACCTCGCTCTTTTGTTTGGGTCGCAAACCTGTGTTTTGTATACGTGTTTGTATGGTCTTCGTCCCCGTGCCTTTACATGGCACGCTATAATTTGGGTAAAAGAAAAAAAACTATTACGCATTCCTGCGCCTGTCTCCCGACACCTTATACCAACGTGACAATCCACCCCCATCGATCATAAAATATGTTAGACCTTACCAGACGATGGACATTGCAATGCAGAATGAAATAACTCACTGGTCACAGACATAACCCGACATGCCCTCCAGTGTCAATGACTAAAAACCAAACCTAAAAAAGTGCAGGATAACTCACCATCTAGAGGGCTCTGCCCTCTTTGGCAGCCATTGACTGGTTATGTAAGAAAACCCTTTTATAATACAGCTCCTAGGTTACATTAAGGTTATGCAACGCTTATGACACCCAACTGTGGATGTGGTACAACATTGTTAACAAGAGGTTGATGTGAAAAAAACTAAATCAAGAATTCACCTACCCACATACACACAATGGGTAAGCAAATGGCGCAGTAAGATGATGGATGATTAATTTGTAGCGCTCTGAAAGTGAGTCACTGGAGGGTGACGATGTTTGGGAGACAACTGTGGGGAACAGCACAAAGCAGAGCAGAGCATACACACACGCCGGCAGTGTACACACACAAAGACTTATGTATGGGCCTATTAGATGGGCCTTCAAGACTATGTTGTGTCTTTGGCTATGCCGGATTCAGTAATATGACATGCTATTCTATGAAATAATTTCTCTGTAATTAATATTACCTGATTAAGCTAATCAGGTAAATAATTAACTAGAAAGTCGGGGCACCACGAAATAATGTTTATAGAGCTGTTATCTTCCGAATAAACTCTTAAAGACCTAGTAATCTTTTACATCAATAGCAGTCAATATTTAATCGTTCCCTTATTTAGTCTCATCTGAAAGTTGAAAATTCTTGGTTATCTTCACGAACCCTGGCTAACAAGTTGAATCAGCAATACAACATTTGGTTAAATGATTTATTTACTAAATACCTAAATAATCACACAGAATTACATATACAGAGAATGTATCATACATTGATTACAAATGATGTCATAAAGGAAAACGTCCCTAGCGGACGGAACAGATATGACAGCTGGTTACTCAAAGAAAGGGGGTTGGGTTTTGAATGAAAGAGTGGGAAGACTGAGGAACAAAGGGAGAAACTATGTCTCTATCGTCTCTATCGGGCGGTAGGCTACTCTATCGTGAATACAGAATCTTATGCATTCTAAATAACCACCCATTAGGAAAAGGAAAATGCAATAAATATTTACTCTGAGCTGCGCTTCGATCGGTTGTTCGTAGATGGGAGGCCGGGTTGTCCTTTGAAGAATGTCTGGTGGTAGAATGGATACTTGGTAGTACCGTCGTCGTGTGGTAGAAAAAATATTCTGTCCGTCCTCTCCTAGTCCAGTCTACAGTTGCTGCGCTAACGCAACGGCTAGTAGGTATCACTTCTTTAGTGAATAAGAGTTCAAAGTTCATACCAAGTTGCCATACTTTTAAGCTCATGCTATATTCTGGCTGGTATAGCCAAACTTCATCCTTTCGGCGTGTTGACCGGCATCTTCACGTTGAAATTCGATGCTAATTTCGTTAGGTTATTATCTGAGCCCTTTTAACGTAGGACCATTGTCATAATGTCCTCGGAACAGAAAGTTACAATTTCGTAAAGGGGTTTATATAGGGTTGGGAGAGAGGGCCATGTTTCATAGTTTACAACCACTGTCTGTTCACATGGGCGGGGCCACTGAGTTGGCAGAGTTTACTCTGTGACAAACTGTTATCTCATTAAGAAGCTAAAATTACATTTAATCTTTTCACAAATAGTTTCATATTTAAACATTTAAATTGCACAACAATTCCATGTAAATCTGATAACTATAATGTGTAGACTTTCCAAGATACAGTTTATGTCATCCTATCATCAGTAATCATGTATCATGTCCAACTGAACTGACATCATATTCATTAAGTTCCAACGCATATTTTCAACTGGTTGGATTACCGAAATATGGTTCCGTTTCCCATCTTTTGATGTCACCAGACAAAGGGATTTTCAATAGTCACATCGGTAGAGATGAGATAAACCTCCCCCATCAGGCCAACGTCATGGCAACTAGCTGACAGGCTCTAGAATACTACATGCGGGTGTATAGATATCAAGATAAAAATATATACTGTGTAGGCATTTAAGACCAATATTCATTCATTGTGAATAGATATCACAGCTATAGCATCGGAGAGATGATGCCCTCACAAGTATTACACAAACACCATTGACTAAAGCTATCGAAGCCCACGCTGAGTCCTGTACGACTACATTATCCTTAAAAGTATACCAGTGCTCACTAGTGTAAGTGTATTCATACAGACACACATACAGTAGGGTGGAAAGTGTGGCTGTAGCCTGGTTGGGTTTGAAATCCGTGTTGCCTGAGCCCTGTGAATAAAACTCTCAGAGGACTAACCTGCTAGAGGAGACACCTGATTAACTCAGTGACATGAAACATGGAAAAGAGGGCTGAGCTGTCAGCTTCTTTAGCCCTCTCCGTCTCTACAGTATCTCCCCCTCCATCCCTCCCTCTCTCTCTCTCATCACACTATCTTGCTAACTCTCCTCCCTTCCCTCCCCTTTCCTCTGTTTCTCAGCTACCCTCTCCCATTCTATTGCTCTACTTTCCATCTCTCACCTCCCTTTCTCACAACTCCTTCAATCTTTCACTCTCTCTCTAACAGCTCCGTACCACTTCAGGTGACATGCTCACACACACTGCATGCACAAGTTCTTACACGACCACTGTGTCTCCCTGTATGCAAATTCACACTCGCATACACACACTTACTAAATCCATCCCCAGAGCTTCTCAGCACCACGAGGCCGGGCCGAGACAACACGCCGTGAAGCAGCCAAAAGTGAATCTCCAGGAGCTTTGATGCGATTGGGTGGAATCGGTGGGGGGCCTCAAAGCCCCTCAGAGAGTGACGTCAATGCACGCCAGTGTGTCTACAACATATGCACACGCACACACAGGGAGGAGCTGGGAGGCTGCAGCTGGAGTTGACGTGTGGGGGTGACATTGACAGCGTTGATGTTCTGCTTTGTTGTAGCGTGTGCAAGCTGTCGTTATTTCTGACTAGAAATATGCCACCTCCGCTGATGATGATGAGAGTGTGAAATGTAATCTGGGCGAGAAAGGGGTTTAAAGATTATTTTTGTTGTGCTGAATCTGTTCAAGTCCCTTTTGGGAGAATGACAGGCAGACAGCCTCAGGGTCACTATCATCTGGCTTAAAATGACAGAAACAGTTTGAAGTGGTAAATATCAGTCTGAATATCCCTGAAATGCCAGAGCGAGGCCTACTCTGTTCGAAACCTAATTCTCATATCCAGCTTGAGATGTATGGATTGATGGGAACTGAAGAAGAAACTGCATGCCGAAACATTGGAAAGGTGTACCCGTTGAATTGTTGGGAGCACATTTAGAGTGTGCTACTTTATTTTTATTGATATGAACTGATTCAATTGTGCTGCTACAGGCTGGTTAAAGTCTCCCCTACACCAATTGAGAGAACAACTCTACTATCCCCACCACAGATACAAATTCGCCATCATCTTGCCTCCTCGAAACTACTAGAGTACATCGTGTTACTGTCTTCAAAGATACTGACAGTACATGCAATGTAAATGCTGACACCATGTCATTTCAATTCCACGCAGAGAGAGAAAGAGAGAGAGAGAGAACGAGGGGACAGGGGTAGAAGAAAGAAGGAAGAGAGATAACGTGTGAGGTGGAGTGGGGTGGGGGGGTAGATGGGTTGGGAGAGGAAGATGGAATGGGGAAGACAGGGGGGCAGGAACATTTTAATTCCACCTCGACCTGACTGCAGTGCCTGACGGGCTGACGGCATTGTTAACGTGACAGACAGAGGAAACGAAAATAGCCCCGGCCCATTATGACCTCCACTAACCTGGCTGTCTCTCTGGCTTCTAATTACTGTTGAGAGTCAGCAGGAATGACACATTCATAGGTGGGCTGTGTGTTTATGTTTCTGCAAGTCTCTACAAATGTAGGATCTTAATTTGAGTCAGTTTGCTACAGCAGGGAAATAATCCTGCAGCAACAGGAAATGTGAATTATTATGTGGATTATAATCAATGGGCCTTTTTGTAGAGGTTGATACAAGGGAAAATCAAGTCTGACATCAAAGTGGAAATTACAAACTTCAGAAGACTTTTTAAACCTCAAATACACTGCACGTTTCGCATTTCAGGCATTGCAGGAATGTGCTCTTGCAACAGAGTGATCAAATGAAGATCCTACATCTGTGTTGGTATGTATGTGTGTGTCTCTCTGTATATGTGTGTATGTGTGCTGAGATTATAACTCATACATTAAACCGCCCAAAAGAGCAGGAGCCTGGTGAGAAGGCTTACAGAGCATCTAATCCACAGTCTTAATACGACGGGTGGATTTCTCTGAAACTGGCATCATTATTAAACTGTTGAGCATGTCTGAGATTTGCAAGTGTGTACTTGAATGTGTGTGTGTGTGTGTGTGTCTGCTTAAGCAG
Source organism: Oncorhynchus nerka (assembly GCF_034236695.1). Lineage (NCBI taxonomy): Eukaryota > Metazoa > Chordata > Actinopteri > Salmoniformes > Salmonidae > Oncorhynchus > Oncorhynchus nerka. The sequence continues at coordinate 29,093,420 of NC_088416.1, read as the reverse complement.
CCACTGAGAGCAATGTAGGTCAGGCGCTCTGCAATGTGTGAGTCTGTTCTCTTACTTTTGCCTGAAACACAATGTTAAACAAGATTATACAGACATACATGCAAGTTGCACACACACACACACACACACACATGCACGCACACACACGCACACACACATGCGCACACACGCACACACACGCACACGCACGCACGCACGCCTGTAAGGCCCAATCGTATCTAGGTCAGTCTTACGGTGGAGACAGCACTGACCTTTAGACACACAAATAGGATCAGTCTGAGTGCCGCCTGGTTCTGAGGGCGTGTGACAAACAGGAGCTATGCCCAGGTCTGTCTCTGTCTACCTGTGGCTCTGTGCCAGGATGAGTATGACTTCTCTCTTATTCATGATTAACTACTGCTTTACTACTGTCTTATACCTTCCTATAAAGATCCTCGAAATCATCAATAACATCAACTTCCCAACCATCTAAATTACCTTCATCGTCTCTGATGACATTACATATATCTTGTTTTTCCCTGTAACAAACTAGAGTGATGCTCTAGGATGAAGTTGTGTGTGAGAGCTTACTTAAGGGCGTATTTACAGTTAGTTTTTCTTTCAGTGCTTTGTAATATGACTGTGTTCTGCTAAGCCTATAAGCTAAGTTAATGTGAGAGTACATGACCCCTAACGAACAGGGTGCTACGATCCACAACACATATCACATGTGGTGGTGGACACAAACCTGCAAATTTGCTTCATCTCCATCCTTTCCTTTCGAACATTGGATTTAACATATTTAGTTTAATGTTGCTCTTTGCATACTTTGACATTTTGAACGTTTGTGTCTTTAGAATTTTTTGAACTGTACTTTTTTTATTTGAGCCTTTGTTACTATAATCTTACTTGCGATGTTTGTGTTATGAGGTTGTTTCACCTCCCTTGGTTGAATGCTCTTAATGTAAGTCGCTCTGGTTAAGAGTTCCTGCTGCAGTAAGTAACTCAAATGTAAATTGTGAATGTACAGTACATGGAAATGCACTCACAAGTAAGTTACAGAGAGTTGTTAGCTATCAAGGGGGTGTGATACAGAAAATTATATTCTAACAATACACAGAGTGATATAAGGGAATGAGATGGAGGAAGAGAAATATAATTATATATATATATATGAGAGAGAGAGAGAGAGAGAGAGAGAGAGAGAGAGAGAGTGCCTTAATGTCCTCACCATCAATCTCTCCCCATCCTTGGTAAACAGCAGAGGCAGCATCATATGCTAGGTGACAGATCCCATTTGTTTCTGGATGTCTCCCTGAATTCCCTCAGCTCAGCAAAAAGACCCAGCTCCTCCCCCTCTACAGACCCCCCCCCCCCCCCCCTAGAGAGACATATCTATGTCTGTTGATCTCATTCTATCTTTCTATCTCTCTCTACACAGATATTTTCCTCTGAAAAACACACATTTATGCTCATTGGACTCCTAAAGGGTTTGATGTGGAATAATGCCGATCCTTTTCATTCCATTAAATCTTTTGACCTCATATTTGATCAATCTTTCCAGTGAGAATCATGCTAGAGACCCCCATTAAGTCATGTGACGTCATAGATAATCCAGGTGTACCTCCACTCAGCCAGATAACTGATGTCCACTCTGGCTCCCATAGGATCCTGGCAGAGGGCTGTGGGATTAGTGATGGCGTGGGAAGCGGAAGTCCCACTTGACATGTGAAGTACTGTGTAGAAGTTGTGCTCCCTCCAGCTCTCTACGTTAGTAGGGCGCTCCTTCAGCTGAACTCAGACCACGGCTAACTGAAACCCTACAACATGACAGCATTGTCAAGTGTGGAAGCACAGATGTTCAACAGAGAAATGCTTTTAAGATGGCTCCCTGTTTGCATACTGTCCCAATTTTTAAGCAAATATGCCACTCTGGGCATCATCAAGCTCTTGTTGAGACTTATTGAAGCTGAATGTGGAACAGAGAATGCAGATTACTGTCAATCAGAATTTGGACCCTCCTCTAAAACACTTTATGTGCCGGGAGTTAAAGATACACTTACAGTTTTCAGAGTGACAGAAGTAGTAAATGATTGTTCATGTCTGCCTGTCTAAATACACAATAACAGGAACATATACAGTGTATGTACAAGGTATGGTGTATACTGTCTGGCTATATGTGGAAGCGTGTGGACCTTATTATGTGTGTGTGTTGGGTGGGAGGGGGTTGGGGGTTTGGGGGGAGGTACATGGGATGTCCACCCCTCTCTTTCTCACTCCTTCTACACATTCCTTCATTTCCTCCCTTTTCCTCTCACAACCTTTTCCTCTCAGAACCACAATTTCAATTTCTAATATTTTTTTCACAGGCCAGAGAAGAGCCTCTCAAGTGTTGCCAAAAGCTAAGAGACAATGTGACTGAGTAGTGATGCCTGCTGCCGAACACGCACAGGAAATCACTACCGCAATGAGCCTTTCCACTTCAACCTTTTCACTATCCTCTCCTTCCGTCATGATTGGACTCACACCTCTTCTCTCTCCACCTTCTCTCTCCACCTCCTCTCTCCACCTCTTCTCTCTCCACCTCTTCTCTCTCCACCTCTTCTCTCTCCACCTTCTTTCTTCCCTTCTTTCTCTCTCCATCTATTTTCTCCCCCTCCACACCCCCTCCATTAACAGCACCCCCAACCCGTAAAACACAATTAACACCCCCTTGTTTTTTCTCTCTCCATCTCCCTTAATGTATCCATTATTCTCTTTATAGTTCCTGAGCACAACAGATGCACTCGCTCCAAGGCACTGGAGGCAGGTTCACACACACAGCAAAATCCCTCAGTCTTAGAGACTGGCACAGCACACAAGCACGCCTATTGCCAGAGAGCAAAAAAGATGGAGGGAAAGACAGTAATAGGAAAAACAAATAGAAATGGGTAAAGAGAGCGGTATTAATAGTAAGATGGAAGGAGAGGGGACAGTCTGAGGAAGCCTGGAGAAAGTGAGTGACATACAGTATATGGAGTGAGAGAGTGAGGGAGTGAGGGAGTGAGAGAGTGAGGGAGTGAGGGAGTGAGTGAGGGAGTGAGGGAGTGAGGGAGTGAGGGAGTGAGTGAGGGAGTGAGGGAGTGAGTGAGTGAGGGAGTGAGGGAGGGAGTGAGGGAGTGAGTGAGGGAGTGAGGGAGTGAGGGAGAGATACAGAGTGATAAAGGACATGCTATTTAGAACTTTTCTAAAACTTAACAACGAAAAACATCTGACGACTCAGACCCTCTCTTTGACCCCACCGCTGAAACCCTCATTCACGCCTTTGTTTTAGCATGCCTGGACTACTGCAACGCCGTTCTCTACCGACTCCCCGCCAAAACACTGGGCACATACACAAAATTCACATACTCAAAACTGCATGAGTACTCACACGCACCAGACCTTGGGACCACATCACCCCCACCCTTGTCAAACTCCACTGGCTCCCAGTTCAATACAGGATCATCTTCAAATGACTCATGCTCATCTACAAAGCACTCAATGGACTGGCGCCCACATACCTTACTGACCTCATGCTGGGTACCGATGATGAAGACTAGGGAAAACTCGCTGAGACACCAGCCAGGTGTGGGCCGTCCTCACCAGCACCACAGTAATTGAGGAGACACCCCAACCAGGAGGGCCGATGGGGGGCCCGGCGTTCTCCAAGAGCTCATCTCTCACAGCTCAGCAAATCCTTTCATGGTACAGGTGGCACGACGGAACTGAAAAACACAACTAGAATACAAAGCATGATTGTGACTGTTGCAACATTGTCAGGGTTTTGATACTAGCATGAGCTAATTGAAATCAATAATTGTGGATATTGGTGATGGAGGACAATGGATACAGTTACATATCAGGATATTATTGTTGACGATGTTTCATGTCGTACTGTTTTGACAGCATTTCTCAGCCCTAGTGGATATAATTACCTTTAAGATACAGGTGGTTGCAGTTGCATTAAGAAGCAGTAACTCGTTGCTTGAAAATAAATGATCTCAATTAAGACACAGGGAAGCGTTGATCTCGTTACCACTGTGTGACTGTTAACACTGTTTTAAGGCGGAAATGACATTTGAACGATTTCTCATGTGTTACACTGGCCTTATCAAATCCCTCTTCAACAATAGCACTGAATCCCATCTGACATCATAGATATGACCGTTTTCACAGACATAAGACGAAAGACCCCTTTAAATCCTTTCGCTTTGCATAGAGATAAGAAAGGAAGCTCTGTGAGAAGTTCATTTTAGCGGGAAGAGTATCAGCAGTCTTAGTCGCACTGTACTCAAACGGCACGGGAAGTGTTACGTCGTCGCCATAGCTAATGTTAAGACGGAGCATGGCAGTGGAATCGCTTATCAACAGATTGAATAAGACATTATTAAAACAAGAACCTAAACCACAGGGAGTGTTTCATTACATCTTTATATTGCAGGAAACATGCTCATTGTTTTGATAAAGTCACGGATAAAGCGAATCACCTGACTTAACCCATTGTAGATAGTCAGCATCCTGAACGTGGGCATGCATCCATTCATTCAATGTCAATGAACTTTTTATTGAAAAACACTGAGCCAATGTCATGTCAGCAAAGTTTCCAGAATAACACTCAAGTAAAGGTCACAAGATCAGTAGGGTCATTGAACAAACATGTATAGGTAAAACGATAACGACTAATGTCTGCGTGCTAATCATGCATTTTCCTTTCCAGGGAGTTGCAGTAACAGGGATATTACAGAGGCTTGTTGGTGTTGTGCAGGTGTTCTACTGACTATGCCTTTAGAAGATAGAAAGACACTGAGTCAATATACACCAGCAATCTACAGCCATTACATTTGGACAATGAATGGACTAATGAGTCAAACATAATACGTAAACAAAATGACACATACACTGAGTGTACAAAACATTAAAAACACCTTCTTAATATTGAGTTACAACCCCCCTTTAGCCCTCAGAACAGCAGTGGCATGGACTGTAGAAGGTGTCAAAAGCGTTCGACAGGGGTTTGGGGTTTTAGGCTGGGTTTCTGTACAGCACTTTGAGATATCAGCTGATGTACGAAGGGCTATATAATACATTTGATTTGATTTGATTTGAAAGAGCAGGTGTTCCTAATGTTTTGTACACTCAGTGTAGATACGAATGGTAAACAGTTATGTCATGGTTAATAAACGATTTCAAACTCATTTATTAGCAGTTAATGAGTGTTCCCCAGAGCACACAGGAAACCAGAAATAACTCAACACATCCACAGCCCCAGCCTACCAAAGCATAAACCAACAATCCAGCCCATATACACTACATGTTATGTGGAGAACAGAACAGAATAGAACAGCGCTGAACATTCTGACTCTCGGTCCTCTGATCCTAGTGTGAGTGGAGCAGTGGGTTCCCTTCCCAGCAGCCTCCTGGCGGCGATAAGACTGCCGTTTTCCATGCGTCTCTCCCATGGAGCAGGCCGTTTGAAGTCACAAACACTGGCGACTCACTCAGCTATCACCTCCACGCTTGTTATTCTGATTATTACCATAGCATCAAAATATAATGCGCTAAACTGCAGCTTTAGTATTTTAAGCAGGAAGGTTAGGGTGGGTGAAGGAGCAAGGGTGGTTTGGTGGGGAAGGGAAAGAGAAGGAGATGGAGAGTGGGGTGTCTTTGTATTGTGGAATTGAAGATCACAAAAGAAGATACACGCAGGAGATGGTGGTGTTGTGGCGAACCAACATAGCCAAGCAACCATATAAACTCAGCAAAAAAAGAAACGTCCCTTTTTCAGGACCCTGTCTTTCAAAGATAATTGGTAAAAATCCAAATAACTTCACAGATCTTCATTGTAAAAGGGTTTAAACACTGTTTCTCATTGTCACGACCTCTGCCAAAGTCGATGCCTCTCCTTGTTCGGGCGGTGCTCAAGCCATCATTGATCCATTTTTCATTTTCCACGGGTTTTGTCTTGTCTTCCTACACACCTGGTTTCAAGCCCATTCATTACCTGTTGTGTATTCAACCCTCTGTTTCCCCTCATGTCTTTGTCAGAGATTGTTTGTTGTTTAGTATTCGTGTTGTTTGTATTGGTGCGCGACGGGTCCTCGTACCCACTTTGTTTTATTGTATTCATGGTTTTGGGGTTATGTTTTATTTAAAGTTATTAAACTACTCCATTCCACCAAGTTTGATTCCATTCTCCTGCCCCTGACTTCCCTGCCACCTATACACACGACTCTGACACCCATGCTTGTTCAATGAACCATAAACAATGAATGAACACGCACCTGTGGAACGGTCGTTAAGACATTAACAGCTTACAGACGGTAGGCAATTAAGGTTACAGTTATGATAACTTAGGACACTAAAGAGGCCTTTCTACTGACTCTGAAAAACACCAAAAGAAAGATGCCCAGGGTCCCTGCTCATCTGCGTGAACGTGCCTTAAGCATGCTGCAAGGAGGCATGAGGACTGCAGATGTGGCCAGGGCAATAAATTGCAATGTCCGTACTGTGAGACGCCTAAGACAGCGCTACAGGGAGACAGGACGGTACAGCTGATCGTCCTCGCAGTGGCAGACCATGTGTAACAACACCTGCACAGGATTGATACATCTGAACATCACACCTGCGGGACAGGTACAGGATGGCAACAACAACTGCCCGATTTACACCAGGAACGAACAATCCCTCCATCAGTGCTCAAACTGTCTGTAATAGACTGAGAGAGACTGGACTGAGGGCTTGTAGGCCTGTTGTAAGGCAGGTCCTCACCAGACATCACCGGCAACAACGTCGCCAATGGGCACAAACCCACCGTCGCTGGACCAGACAGGACTGGCAAAAAGTGCTCTTCACTGACGAATCGCGGTGTTGTCTCACCAGGGGTGATGGTCGGATTCGCGTTTATCGTCGAAGGAATGAGCATTACACCGAGGCCTGTACTCTGCAGTGGGATCGATTTGGAGGTGGAGGGTCTGTCATGGTCTGGGGCGTTGTGTCACAGCATCATCGGACTGAGCTTGTTGTCATTGCAGGCAATCTCAACGTTGTACGTTACAGGGAAGACATCCTCCTCCCTCATGTGGTACCCTTCCTGCAGACTCATCCTGACATGACCCTCCAGCATGACAATGCCATCAGCCATACTGCTCATTCTGTGCGTGATTTCCTGCAAGACAGGAATGTCAATGGTCTGCCATGGCCAGCAAAGAGACCGGATCTCAATCCCATTGAGCACGTCTGGGACCTGTTGGATCGGAGGGTGAGGCCATTCCCCCCAGAAATGTCCAGGAACTTGCAGGTGCCTTGGTAGAAGAGTGGGGTAACATCTCACAGCAAGAACTGGCAAATCTGGTGCAGTCCATGAGGAGGAGATGCACTGCAGTACTAAAATGCAGCTGGTGGCCACACTAGATGCTGACTGTTACTTTTGATTTTGACCCCCCCCTTTTTTCAGGGACACATTATTCCATTTCTGTTAGTCACATGTCTGTGGAACTTGTTCAGTTTATGTTTCAGTAGTTTAATGTTGTTACGTTCATACAAATATTTATGTTAAATACATGTTAAGTTTGCTGAGAATAAACGCAGTTGACAGTGGGAGGACGTTTCTTTTTTTGCTGAGTTTATAATTAAGCTGCAGCATTTAAGAACATACAATTATTTGACTCCTGCTCTCATGCAGACAAACAAAATGCTAATGACAAGGCCCAAAAATCGATGTACATCGACAGCTATCCAGCAACAAACAACACACACACACACACACACACACACACACACACACACACACACACACACACACACACACACACACACACACACACACACACACACACAGCTTATCACAGCCTATCACATCCTATCACAGCAACGACACGGGAAGTATAATAGCAGGACAGTGAATGAGTGGGGGATCAAAAACACTAATCAACACAATTTGCATTCACACACGACCCCAAAATAGCCTTGTTGCCTGCAAATAGTACGAAGACAACAATAACAACAAGAGCTCCATAACAGATAGTCAGAGAAGGTGGGAAGTGAGAAACAAGTGTGATCAGAGGTGAGAGAGGAGGTATAGAGAAAAATGGGAGCGAGAGAAGAGAGGGGAAATGTGAGAACGGGAAAAGGGCGACACTAGTCCATTGTACAACTGAATGCATTCAACTGAAATGTGTCTTAGAAGAGAGGAGACAAAACACAGGGGCTCTAAATTTAGCAGCGGCGCTATTGTTTTCAGGTTGGAGGGGATCGGGGGGTGTTGGTGCACCAGCGTTTTGCAGCTCTGAGCAGACGGTAAAGCTATCCAACAGATCCCCCCCGTACTCTCCTATCCCCCACGAGACTGTGCTCCTCTTTTGGCTTTTAAGCTTCAAAAACAGCCGCAGCGCATCGCATTATTATGATCATTATTCAGACGCTTAGCAGACGACCTTATCTCACGGTGATGTATAGGTGCAAATATATTCTCTATGACGACCTTATCTCACGGTGATGTATAGGTGCAAATATATTCTCTATGACGACCTTATCTCACGGTGATGTATGGGTGCAAATATATTCTCTATGACGACCTTATCTCACGGTGATGTATGGGTGCAAAAATATACCTTATCTCGGTGATGTATGGGTGCAAATATATTCTCTATGACGACCTTATCTCACGGTGATGTATGGGTGCAAATATATTCTCTATGACGACCTTATCTCACGGTGATGTATGGGTGCAAATATATTCTCTATGACGACCTTATCTCACGGTGATGTATGGGTGCAAATATATTCTCTATGACGACCTTATCTCACGGTGATGTATGGGTGCAAATATATTCTCTATGACGACCTTATCTCACGGTGATGTATGGGTGCAAATATATTCTTGACGACCTTATCTCATGATGTATGGGTGCGACCTTATCTCACGGTGATGTATGGGTGCAAATATATTCTCTATGACGACCTTATCTCACGGTGATGTATGGGTGCAAATATATTCTCTATGACGACCTTATCTCACGGTGATGTATGGGTGCAAATATATTCTCTATGACGACCTTATCTGACGGTGATGTATGGGTGCAAATATATTCTCTATGACGACCTTATCTCACGGTGATGTATGGGTGCAAATATATTCTCTATGACGACCTTATCTCACGGTGATGTATGGGTGCAAATATATTCTCTATGATATACCCTATTAATATCCACTCTCTGTTTTGCTGGCAGCACCTTTCTCCTAGGCAAAGTGGTTTGTGACAGTTTACTGTTGAATGTTAACCATGGCCATCCCCCAAAAGTACCTTGATCAAGAACACACAGGAGTTTACACAGGTAATCTGGGGAATCCAAATTGGGAAGTCAACCTGCAACCTTGTGTTACTGAGTCACAGGCCTATTTGCTAGTAGATGCTTACAATACAACCTCCCCAGTCCCATTTCATCTCACAGTATGGGATTATGATCAGACGTTTGTGTCAAAATAAGATGTGTGTTGTACATTCACTGTCATTAGCATTGATTGGGCCTGTCTGGTCGATGGATGGGATGAGAATCGCGCATGACTCCACACAGGCTGCTGGAAGAATCGATGCCCATCCACCGTGTTATGCAATCAGGGTTGACCCCAGATTTTGCTCCCTGTGCCATAATCTCACCTTTTCTCCTATTTTCTTCTTGTCGTGCTTCCATTCTCTTCCACTCTGTTCTCTTCCCTCCACTCTCTTTACCTCTCTTCTCTCCTCTCCTCTTTTCTCTTTACATTTCTTCTCCTCTCCTCTCTTCCTCTTCCCCCGCTGGCTGGGTAAATACTCTGGGGCTTAACCCTCTTCCTACCACCTCTTCCTGGTCTCCACGGTGATAACTACACGGTTACCAGGGCCACTACCAATCACGTGACACTGTGAAGGGCAGACGGTACAGTCGTCCACTGCTTCTGTCAAGAACACCAATAAAAAGGTGTGGGTAGGCCCACGTCATTGACCCATTCTGATGTTATGGTCAGTGGTGTGGTGTGGTGTGCTTGAGGAACTGTACTTGTTACCATCAGGTCCAGATCCCCAGTGACAGAGCTGATCAGCGGACCTGTGACTGAAGCTTATTCACTTCACTACTCACATCCTGTTGGATGAATATAGTGGGTATAAAACTATCCAGAAATTATGACAGGTTTGAGCACTGGGCACTAAATAGCTTTAAAAAACCTTTCAAATCTTCGAGACCTTAAAATGACCGCCCTCCCTCCCTTTTCAACCTTTAGTTGAGACATTCAAAACATCAGAATTTCCCAATGTAGCCTTTTTATTGCAAGTGTGCCTCAGTGGCACGGTGATTGCACAAATAAAACAAAAACAACAACTGACCACAAAAATTCTGGAATAATTTCGAGCTACACACAACTTTGACTGGAGTAAATCAAGCTGAGGACTACATAAAACAACAGTCACTACTTCACAGCTGTTTGAAGGAAGGTGGTGGGGTGTACACTAACTGCACTAAGTTCAGCGTTGCATAAATGGAAAATATATTTAATTGCAAAATAATGGGATCACGTTCACTCACTGTGACAAAACCCTAGTGTGTGTTCCGACCTCCAGTCTCTCCTTATGGCACTTTCTTTATATCGCTTTTTTACTGCTAATTCATTCCTATTCTGGCACTAATTAATTTGCCACCACTAATTAAACAAAATATAATGAATGCCAAAATAACATGCAAAACAGGCAAACATATATATATCATTTAATTGAATGTATTTTTATATGACTAAACAGGTGGGGCTCAAAACTCTGTCCCACCTGCCCTGAATGAAGTCATTGACCCATTCTGATGTTATGGTCAGTGGTGTGGTGTGCTTGAGGAACTGTACTTGTTACCATCAGGTCCAGATCCCCAGTGACAGAGCTGATCGGCGGACCTGTGACTGAAGCTTATTCACTTCACTACTCACATCCTGTTGGATGAATATAGTGGGTATAAAACAAATGAGACAGATTTGAGGACTGGGTAAGGCACTAAATAGCTTTAAAAGAACTTAAAATCCGTGAGACCTTAAAACTACGTCCCCCCATAACCCTCTTCTCAACCTTTAGTTGAGGCATTCAAAACATCTGCTTTTTCAAATGAAGCTTTTTTTATTGCAAGTGCAAAAATACAACAAAACACAAAAATGATGGAGCATTTTAGAGCCACACACACACACACACACACACACACACACACACACACACACACAACTTTGACTGGAGTAAATCAAGTCGAAGACTATGAAAAAACAACAGTGGCTACTTAAAAGATATTTTGACTAATTGCACAATGTTGAGCGATGCAGAAAGGAAAATACATTTAATTGCAAAATAATGGGATCACGTTCATTCACTGCCAGTGTGTGCTGGGACATTCAGTCACTCCTTATGGCCCTTTCTTTATAGCGCTTTTCACTGATAATTCATTCCTATTCGGGCTTTAATGAATTTGCCACCTCTAATTGAACAGAGGCACCTTCCATTCAGGCCCCCCTCTCTTTCTATCTTTCTTTGTTTTGGTCTCTGAACAATTTAGATGACAAACTCAGTAACTCAGTAACTTGATCCCTGGAGGTGTCAACTCAGTAACTTGATCCCTGGAGGTGTCAACTCAGTAACTTGATCCCTGGAGGTGTCAACTCAGTAACTTGATCCCTGGAGGTGTCAACTCAGTAACTTGTTCCCTGGAGGTGTCAATCCCTGGAGGTGTCAACTCAGTAACTTGTTCCCTGGAGGTGTTAACTCAGTAACTTGTTCCCTGGAGGTGTCAACTCAGTAACTTGATCCCTGGAGGTGTCAACTCAGTAACTTGTTCCCTGGAGGTGTCAACTCAGTAACTTGTTCCCTGGAGGTGTCAACTCAGTAACTTGATCCCTGGAGGTGTCAACTCAGTAACTTGATCCCTGGAGGTGTCAACTCAGTAACTTGTTCCCTGGAGGTGTCAACTCAGTAACTTGTTCCCTGGAGGTGTCAACTCAGTAACTTGATCCCTGGAGGTGTCAACTCAGTAACTTGTTCCCTGGAGGTGTCAACTCAGTAACTTGATCCCTGGAGGTGTCAACTCAGTAACTTGATCCCTGGAGGTGTCAACTCAGTAACTTGATCCCTGGAGGTGTCAACTCAGTAACTTGTTCCCTGGCGCTGGTGTCAACTCAGTAACTTGATCCCTGGAGGTGTCAACTCAGTAACTTGTTCCCTGGCGCTGGTGTCAACTCAGTAACTTGTTCCCTGGAGGTGTCAACTCAGTAACTTGTTCCCTGGAGGTGTCAACTCAGTAACTTGATCCTTGGAGGTGTCAACTCAGTAACTTGTTCCCTGGAGGTGTCAACTCAGTAACTTGTTCCCTGGAAGTGTCAACTCAGTAACTTGTTCCCTGGAGGTGTCAACTCAGTAACTTGATCCCTGGAGGTGTCAACTCAGTAACTTGATCCCTGGCGCTGGTTTCAACTCAGTAACTTGTTCCCTGGAGGTGTCAACTCAGTAACTTGTTCCCTGGTGGTGTCAACTCAGTAACTTGATCCCTGGAGGTGTCAACTCAGTAACTTGTTCCCTGGCGCTGGTGTCAACTCAGTAACTTGTTCCCTGGAGGTGTCAACTCAGTAACTTGATCCCTGGAGGTGTCAACTCAGTAACTTGATCCCTGGAGGTGTCAACTCAGTAACTTGTTCCCTGGAGGTGTCAACTCAGTAACTTGTTCCCTGGAGGTGTCAACTCAGTAACTTGATCCCTGGAGGTGTCAACTCAGTAACTTGTTCCCTGGAGGTGTCAACTCAGTAACTTGTTCCCTGGAGGTGTCAACTCAGTAACTTGTTCCCTTGTTCCCTGGAGGTGTCAACTCAGCGCTGGAGGTGTCAACTCAGTAACTTGTTCCCTGGAGGTGTCAACTCAGTAACTTGATCCCTGGAGGTGTCAACTCAGTAACTTGATCCCTGGAGGTGTCAACTCAGTAACTTGTTCCCTGGAGGTGTCAACTCAGTAACTTGTTCCCTGGCGCTGGTGTCACATAGCACAACAACAAAAAATGTTTTCCCTTTTTATCCCCTACTGAGGATCACTCTGCCCGGGGTGATGTCCCTTAACTTTAGTACCATATAAGCTCAAAATTCATAGTTGCTATTCTAAGGATGTCTCTGCTAGGCAGAGTTCAGTTTATTGTGTTATTGGCAGCTAGTTTCCCAATCACTCTTCCCCTTATTGCTATCATGTGCTAGCAGAAGTAAGACTGGAACATAGCAACAACAGGAACTCTTGGTTCCCTTTATCCATCTGTTACTCAAAGTATAGTTTCAACACACAGACATATGACTTTGTACAGTTCACCTTTTCATGCACTTGCAAGGTCTATCACTGATCCTTAATCTCAAGCGAAAGCAAAACATCAATCATTGTGCTTTTGTAATCACAAGTAGAATTATAATGTATAGATATAATAACAGTTCTTACAGAACTTGGAAGAGTCAGTAAGTGTTTGACCTGAGGGGGTTAACCGGATGAAGTAAGCTACACACATGATTACTGCTTAATTTTTGTTGTTTTTTGTTGTTGAAGTTTTACCCCCTTTTTCTTCCCAATTTTGTGTATCCAATTATTAGTAGTTACTATCTTGTCTCACCGCTACAACTCCTGTACGGGATCGGGAGAGACGAAGGTCGAAAGTCATGCGTCCTCCGAAACACAACCCAACCAAGGGGGTTGCTTCTTAACACAGCGCGCATCCAACCCGGAAGCCAGCCGCACCAATGTGTCGGAGAAAACACCGTGCACCTGGCAACCTTGGTTAGCCTGCACTGCACCCGGCCCGCCACAGGAGTCGCTGGTGCGCAATGAGACAAGGATATCCCTACCGGCCAAACCCTCCCAAACCCGGACGACGCTAGGCCCATTGTGCATGTGTGTGTGTGTGTGTGTGTGTGTGTGTGTCTGTCTGTTATGTCTGTGGATAGGTTTTGTTCCTGCAATTGATTATTGAGTATTCAGACTTTCTACGTACAGTACGTGTATCTGTATCTGAACAGTAATTGTACATGAACTTTCATTTGAATCTGAAGAAGTGTCAATGTTCGCCTCATGTGTGACCGTCCATGTGTGTATTTGCAATCCTCCTTTTTGTGTCTGTAGGTAGGTTATACCAAATCATAGATTGAATGAATAATACGCTGATATTCACAAGTTGGATGCATTTGTTCTCAGTGTTTAATGTCTCAATATTAAATTCCAAACAGCACTATACACATCACTTCTATTCATGATACATCTATATTCCATCTTCAATTACTGGTTGTATCCATGAACACATGTTGGCTAGCTACATTCCTGTTCCCTTTCAGGATGAGGTGACATCCCCGAGGGGGCCATGATATTCATGAGGGGGGTCATGATATTCATGAGGGGCCATGATATTCACGTGACTGTAACCAGACACATTGAACACCTGAGAGCAGCTCGTCTAACATGTGGGACCACTGGACTGGCTCCTTTTAAAACTAAGTGGCGTAGTGACATGTGTGACAAAGTCTGTCCTCTATGGAGGGATGTCAGGTTTGATCAACAGCTTTCTGCTGACACGGCAGTCATCATGACAGGAGGACCAAACCTGTCCTCAGCCTCAATGTGGAAATGAAACTGAAACTGTAACTCAAGACGTTCAAGGTAGGAGGTGTAACTGTGGGGTTGCTAGGCTAGCTGTATAGGTCAGCTATTACTGACAGTAAAGAGAATCATTTGAATTCAACATGAATGCTTTGTTAAACCTAACATACGCATTTTTCGATAAGACTTCCACGGTTTAGGAGACAGATCAAATGTGTATATTTGGAATCTGTCCAGTTATCCAAGTCTCTTGAGTAAGATATAGTTTAGTCTTAAAGGGATAGTTCAGGATTTTGGCAATGAGAGGGGGCTCATGGGTTGGCATCAGTAAGAGCTGGGAGAGGTGAGACGAACTGGAGAGTGAGAGAGTGAGGCAGAGAGAGACAGAGGCAGAGAGAGACAGAGGCAGAGAGAGACAGAGGCAGAGAGAGACAGAGGCAGAGAGAGACAGAGGCAGAGAGAGACAGAGGCAGAGAGAGAGTGAGGCAGAGAGAGACAGAGGCAGAGAGAGAGAGGCAGAGAGAGACAGAGGCAAGAGAGAGTGAGGCAGAGAGAGAGAGGGAGGGGTTGCAGAACATAACAGTATGCCAGTGGAAGGGAGGACAGTTGCAGGTGACCCATCAATGGTTTGTGACTAATATGATTTCCAATTCAGTTGCAGTAATTACGAGTTTTAATCACGTAATTATGAGTTTTAATCATTTAACTAATAAACACACAAATCACATTAACTGATTGGTAGGTCTACCATTACTTGTTACTTCGGTGAACATTCATTATTCTCCCTCCTCAATAGGGAGAGAAATTAGAAATGATATACAAAAGTATGTGGACACCCCTTCAAATTAGGGGATTCGGCTATTTCAGCCACACCCGTTGCTGACAGGTGTATAAAATTGAGCACACAGCCATGCAGAATGGCCTTACCGAAGAGCTCAGTGACTTTCAATGTGGCATAATCATATGATGCCACCTGTACAACAAGTCAACTCACAGAACGGGACCGCCGAGTGCTGAAACGCTTAACGTGTAAAAAATAATTTGTCCTCAGTTGCAACACTCACTTCCGTGAACTGTTCATCTGGAGCTTCATGGAATGGGTTTCCATGGCCGAGCAGTCGCACAGAATGCCTAAGATCATAATGCTCAATGCCAAACGTGGCTGGAATGGTGTAAAGCTAGCCGTCACTGAACTCTGGAGCAGTGGAAACGCGTTCTCTGGAGTGATGTTTCACGCTTCACCATTTGGCAGTCCGACGGACAAATCTGGATTTGGCGGATGCCAAGAGAACGCTACCTGCCACAATGCATAGTGCCAACCGTAAAGTTTGGGGGAGGAGGAATAATGGTCTGGGGCTGTTTTTCATGGTTCGAGCTAGGCCCCTTAGTTCCAGTGAAGGGAAATCTTAACGCTACAGCATAATGACATTCTAGACAATTCTATGCTTCCAACTTTGTGGCAACAGTTTGGGGAAGGCCCTTTCCTGTTTCAGCATAAACAACGCTCCCGTGCACAAAGCCAGGCCTAATCACCAAACATCAGATCCCGACCTCACTAATGCTCTTGTGGCTGAATGGAAGCAAGTCCCCGCAGCAATGTTCCAACATCTAGTGGAAAGCCTTCCCATAAGAGTAGAGGCTGTTATAGCAGCAAAGAAGGAACCAACTCCATATTAATGCCAATGATTTTGGAATGAAAAGTTCAAGACGTCGACAAGTTCGAGAATGAGAAGTTTGAGAAGCCCACATACTTTTGATCATGTAGTGTATGTGGGTTTCTGGTAACAGAATTACAAGGCACGAGTCAATCATATACTTTGCAAGCTTTTGTATGTGGTGTCAGCATAGGGAGTGAGTGTATTAAAGGGATAGTTCCATGGAGTCAGATAAACTTCTGGATACCATTTTTATGACTCTGTGTCCAGTACGAAGGAAGTTAGAGGCAGTTTCAATTAATAATAACTAGCGTTAGTGCTATCTTAGCGTGCATCGGGTACAGCATTGCTAACTAGCTTAGCGCAAAGATGCCCTCACTCCCTATGACACCACATACATAGACGAAGTGTATGATTTTAATATACCATCACAACTTATTGCACACATTTTTCAATCGAAACATGGCTATCCATGTGAATTATGAATGGAAGTTTTCAACTTGGAATAAATATTTCAATAGACTGAATGATTTATTTGGCCTAATTTTGAATATTTCAAAGTGAAAAGTGAAAAGTGAACCATTAGATAAAAACTTTTGGACTTCCCTATTAATCCCAAATTAGATTAAGATGTTTTTTCTAAAGTTCAAGAAATGCTGGGCCGGGTTATGTGAGAGAGTGGTATAAGGATCAGGTTATGTGAGAGAGTGGTATAAGGACCAGGTTATGTGAGAGAGTGGTATAAGGACCAGGTTATGTGAGAGAGTGGTATAAGGACTGGCTTATGTGAGAGAGTGGTATAAGGACCAGGTTATGTGAGAGAGTGGTATAAGGACTGGTTTATGGGTGGTATAAGGACCAGGTTATGTGAGAGAGTGGTATAAGGACCAGGTTATGTGAGTGGTATAAGGTGGCTTATAAGCGGTATAAGGACTGGCTTATGTGAGAGAGTAAGGACCAGGGTATAAGGACCGGGTTATGTGAGCTTATGTGAGAGAGTGGTATAAGGACCGGGTTAGAGTGGTATAAGGACCAGGTTATGTGAGAGAGTGGTATAAGGACTGGCTTATGTGAGAGAGTGGTAAGGACTGGGTTATGTGAGAGTGGTATAAGGACTGGCTTATGTGAGAGAGAGTGGTATAAGGACCAGGTTATGTGGAGGAGAGTGGTATAAGGACTGGCTTATGTGAGAGAGTGGTATAAGGACCGGGTTATGTGAGAGAGTGGTATAAGGACTGGTTATAAGGTGGAGAGAGAGTGGTATAAGGACTGGCTTATGTGAGAGAGTGGTATAAGGACTGGCTTATGTAGTGGTATAAGGACCGGGTTATGTGAGAGAGTGGTATAAGGACTGGCTTATGTGAGAGAGTGGTATAAGGACTGGCGACTGGTTATGTGAGAGAGTGGTATAAGGACCGGGTTATGTAAGGACTGGAGAGAGTGGTATAAGGACCAGGATTATGTGAGGACTGGCTTATGTGAGAGAGTGGTATAAGGACCAGGTTATGTAAGGACCGGGTTAGAGTGGTATAAGGACTGGCTTATGTGTATAAGGACCGGGTTAGTGGTATAAGGACCGGGTTATGTGAGAGAGTGGTATAAGGACCAGGTTATGTGAGAGAGTGGTATAAGGACCGGGTTATGTGAGAGAGTGGTATAAGGACTGGCTTATGTGAGAGAGTGGTATAAGGACCGGGTTATGTGAGAGAGTGGTATAAGGACTGGCTTATGTGAGAGAGTGGTATAAGGACCAGGTTATGTGAGAGAGTGGTATAAGGACCGGGTTATGTGAGGGTTATGTGAGAGAGTGGTATAAGGACTGGCTTATGTGAGTGGTATAAGGACCGGGTTATGTGGTATAAGGACCGGGTTATGTAGTGGTATAAGGACTGGCTTATGTGAGAGTGGTATAAGGACCAGGTTATGTGAGAGAGTGGTATAAGGACTGGCTTATGTGAGAGAGTGGTATAAGGACCAGGTTATGTGAGAGAGTGGTATAAGGACTGGCTTATGTGAGAGAGTGGTATAAGGACCAGGTTATGTGAGAGAGTGGTATAAGGACTGGCTTATGTGAGAGAGTGGTATAAGGACCAGGTTATGTGAGAGAGTGGTATAAGGACCGGGTTATGTGAGAGAGTGGTATAAGGACTGGCTTATGTGAGAAGTGTTTCCTTATTCATCTATAACCACCAGTTATTATGGTCCATGAAACAGTTATTGTACTGTAAGTTGCAGAGCAAAACAAACAGCCTACAGCAGCAACGGGGAAAATATGTGTGATGTCACCAGCCACAGCACTGTCAGATGTATGTGGATCAACCAGATGTAGGAGATGTATGAGTCATCAACCAGCTCAAGACACAAGGACTAAAACAAGAAATCTGACTCAAATAGACTAATCCCGTAACGCACAAACACAAACATCATGCCCATAAACAGGCCACTGATGAATGTCAAAAATAAATCACATAACACATCAGCTGAAAAAAAGAAAACAGCAATTACAAAAACACATATTCTAAAAGTTCTAGACGAATAATACGCATATTGCACAGATA